>NW_007258400.1:514499-726599 GCF_000164805.1 Carlito syrichta | reverse complement strand
GGAGGGAGAAAAAGAAAGTTTATGAAGCATACCTTCCTTAGGACACATCACCCCTGAAAACAGAAAGCGTCAGTACACAAACTCAACATTCCTAAGTATGAGTGAGTCATTGAAATGCAATTACAGAGCAACAGAGTAACTATATGTCAAAATGTTGTCCCAATAAATTCATGACAGTACAAAAAAGTAGAGTATTTTGAGTTCCTCTATAGGGAAATTGGGTATAATTTCAAAATGAATTTAGGGAAGTAGCAAAAGAGGGCCACGTCTTAGTGATGGGCTTAAAATAGGTACCTTGAGTAAGGAAGTAGAAGAAGGAATAGTAAAGAAGGAATTGAATCCTCTAACATATACAAGAATAAATGAATATATTAAAAATGAAGTGAACAATGCTGCGATAAACATACGTGTGCAGGTGTCTTTTTTGTAGAGTGATTTGTGTTCTTCCGGATATACTCCCATTAGGGGGATTGCGGGGTCGTATGGGAGGTAGATATTTAGAGCTTTTAGGAATCGCCACGCTGCTTTCCACAGAGGTTGCACTAGTTTACACTTCCACTGACAGTAGTGGGAAACTATGGCGGGGGGGGAAGGGAGATGGGATTAACGGGCAAATATCTGTCTGGGGAGGGGAAGCACCTCTAATCAATAGGGTGCCTGAATGAAACATATTTGTATACCTAACCCTTAACTGTACCCCACAACATCATAATGAATATTGATTATTGAAAAAAAAAATGAAGTGGACAATGTTAAAAGAAAAAATCATTTCATTATTTCATTTACAGAATTAATTATGAAGAGTTTTGAGTAGCAATAAAGTACTAAGTAGTCAAGAAACCTGATACTTTTCCCCAATACAGGATTATGTAAAGGTAATATTATAATAATTTCTTTAAAGCACAAAGCTTTTGCTACTGTGTTTGGCTCTAACACTCTTATTTAATCCTGAGTGTCTCAAATGGCCAAAATATTAATCATACTCTCTACTGTGGACTTAAGAGAGTGAATAAAAAAAAAAGGTTTTGTCTCCAAAAGGGTTTGATTTGCATCTTGCTGTGTTAGTATTGGTCTAATTCTTGAGAGATAATGACCGTTTTACTGCTAAATCACTTTGAGCCTCACTTCTCTAATTGCCCCAGGGAAAATATAATAAAGACCATCATACTCCAAGCTGCTTGATCGACAGATTTTCAAATTAGCAATGGGCTATAGTTTAATCTACATGGACCTGGCAGAGAAGCAATAGATGATCAGTTATATCCCTTCTAACATATTTATCATGATGATGATGATGAACCTTTCTGTCTGTACATATAAAATCACATTCTCTAATGAATTGTGGGGGAAACATTTGTTCTTCAATGCAGCAATTAAAATAGTATTGGATTCTAGTTTCTGGCTATCTGTAATCCAATATAGTATCATATTTTAAGAAATTTCTTGAAAACATATTTTGGTTATTCTCATGTACATGTGTGTGTATAAAAGTAAAACTAGAGAGATAGTTCATTTTCCATTGTATACATTCTGTATGACTAGAAAAGGCTGGAATACACATTGCTTATTGACAAACTTGCAGACCTAGAAAATTAAAGTATTTTTTACTCACATAGTAATCAGATTTTTTTAATGGATTGAGGTGTTTTCGCCTAGTTTTATTGATTTTTATTCAAAATTACTTTAGATCATTGATAGAAGTAGAGATATATAAGGAAGAATTAAATTAATAAAGTAAAATAGTTTTATTTAATTTCTGCTTTTGGTAATAAAGCATTTCTAAACGTGTTCAAAATTCGCTTTGTTATAATGCATTTAGAAGCAGTTTAGGTAAGCTGCTAAGAGGAAATACTTTGACCTAAGACATCACTTTTAAATTTGGCCAACCAGCCTATAGTTTTTGAAAATATTAGATAAGAAACTAAACTAGAGTGACTCAAAGATTAAATAACATGATCTACACAGGATATGTTGGTGACACTCTACATTTATAAATGAATAATAATTTTATGAAATATCTGAATATTAACTAATGGGATTGAAGTAGGAGGGAGTTTATTCTTACAACTCTATCTTTCACATGAAATTGAATGAAGAGCTAAAGATACTAAAGGACCAAAATGTCTCCACTGACCCTCAAAAATTCTTGACCCCTAATTGATTTTCCTCATCCTTCTTGCTAAATGCAATTTGACTTACTCGCTGCTGTTAAGACCATAGCCCTGGTCTAGCAGACCCTTTACAACGAGACAAGTCCTCTATGTCTTCTGAAATTAGAACAATGAAAACTAAATGTTAACTGGCCGTCCTTACTCTAACTTTGAGCATTCTCCTCCCCAGAACTGTCATCTTAAGCTATTCTCATGCTTAAGCCTTTATTACAATAAAATATAAAATAAAAGTAAAGGCTCATATTAATGAAGCAGATTTTGTCAGACTTCCAAGGACAGCATTCTGCTAGTTATCCAGTTGTAATTTTCCTTAGATAAAAGAGGCAAGAAACTCAAGTGGTATCAGAGAGACCAGTCAGTTTCCTTGTTGCACATTAAGTCAACCACATACATTCTCTAGCCAAAATGAAGTGAAAAATAATCAAATCTATCTCTTGCTTTATTTTTGCTTGAGTAAAAACTCTTGAACTCTTTAGTTATTTATTATTTGAGGAATCTCTCCGCTCCTCTAGAACAGTGGTTCTCAAACTTTAGCATACATGCGAATTTGCTGGAGAGTTTCTTAGACATGCCAGAGCTTCTGACTCAGTATTTCCAGGACTGGGTCTGATCATTTTCATTGATAGTTTTCATTTACAAACATTACTTGTTTCCAAGTAATTTTGATTATAATGTTACAAGGAGCACATGCTGCTTTAAGAGTAGTTTGTTCTCCGGGTAAGTGTTTAACTAAACTACAGAGATTTTTAGAATTTCTCCCTTTTTTGTTGTTTTTCAGGAAAACTTAGTTAACACAGAATTTGAGTTATGCTCCTGCTCCATGTTGCGGCAGTAATTGAAAAATTGAACACTTTTACAAGTACTCTATGAGGCCAAAAAAGGGCTGAAAGAGCAAAAAATATTTTGAACAAATTTATTACTTTAATTTACTCACCTCATTATATAAGTTAGTACAGCAGTTTTTTAAATTATTTAAAAAGAATTGTTCCAATAAGGTGTTTTATATAAAAGTGCTTTGATTTTATGCATAAACCTTTCTTTAATAGAAAGCTTGCTCAATTTTTAAAGAATGAAAATCAGGCAAATGCTGACAATTTGCAAAATAAAATCTTATTTTTTTAAGAGGGCATACTAAGGTTTCTTTGTAATGTAAAAGTAAGTTATGTTGAATAAATGGCTTTTTAAATATTAAAGCTCTAAAATAACTATGTAGTATATAAAATATGGAGTCTTTTTTATATTTAAATAATTTCTGAGTTTGTTAAGGTAATTTGTGTTATACTTTACTTTTTATATACGTGCCTTTTAAAATAGCCTTCTTGAAAACACATTTACATTGTTTCATGTGAAATATTCAGTCACAACCATCATTAGTTAAATGGGGCTAAGTTTCTCTCACCTTACAAGTTCACAGCCACATGTCCTTAGTGAGTTAAGTTATGTATTTTGCATGAGCTTCAGGAACTGTTAGCCACTCTTTACACATTCAGCTCTGTACTTAAAGTTGAATAAATAGCCTTTATTCTCATGAACATTTTATTAGACAAACATCTATGAGTCCATTATTTAGTTTCTTTCTCTTGCCCTCTTATACTCAGTATGAATATTCTATTTCCTAATGGACTTTATGCCAACATTTCTGTCAGGGTATGCATGAAAGTCTCGAAACTATTCAACAATAAAAATCAACATGATATTCTTTTTTCACAAAATATAATTGGAAGACTCTCCAAGACTTTCTGATTTCATTGACAGGAAAACCACGATGCAGAGGGATTAAGTGATGAATTTACTCAAAGCCATTATACCAGAATCAGATTTTTTCCACTCCACTCTGTTAAGAGAACCACATCTTTTACTAAGAAAAACCGTATGGTTCTAGTAGTTGAGAAAACAAACTTGAACATTTTCAGTACTCTATCCTCTAGAATGTACTAGTAAATGAGATAATGTTAATGATGTACAAATTGTCATTACATGAACCATTACACAAAGACGTTGTAAATATATAAAATTTTTGAATTCCAGACTGAGCAGTCATTGTTTTGTATTACAAAAATAATTCTAAAAGTGTTATTAAGAATAAATTCAAAGAAAATGTTTATGGATTAGCTTCAACTTATTTGTCTTCAAGTGAACTATAATTTATTGTGCAAAGATAAAATTCTTTGTCTATTTGTCAGTTGTCATAATCATCCTACACATTCTACTATTAATTCTATTTCATAGAAGAATAAACTAGGTTTAGATTTATCTACATTCCATAACTTATAAAGCGTGAAGATAAAATTTGTAGTCAGGTCTGCCTGACTCAAAGCCACATTATTTATTATTATTATTAAGGGTTTCTAGAATGGGCTTTAGAATGTAGTAAACAGTTGGAGAAATGAATATATACAAATCAAACTTCTGAATGCTTAGTACATTTAACAACCTCTTTCATTCTGTCATGACAAAATCTTTGAAGTGCTAGCTATGTTAATATTTTAAAAGCATGAAAATGTATATTTAAAAAATTGTACAATATTACTTTCTTTTTAAGTTTACTTGCTCTTCATATGATCCCGTGTGAAAATCTCAAGTTATTGTGAAGTATTCAACAGAATTGCCTCTGTTGAAAGGCATAATTGAGGATTGAAGTCTATGTGTCATTATTGTTAAAAAATCACTGCATTATGTCTAGGGTGTGTGTTATAGAAGCAAATGAAAACCACAAAAATGAGACCAAGCATAGGCTATTTATTCAGAGCTTGTTTGAAGTCAGCCATCATCTTTTGTTTTTGGCAGAGATGCAAAACAAAAGAGTGGAAGAGCTTTATAATGAAAAAAGGGAATGGGGCTTCAGAAATTCCCTGTTTGGAGGATATTTTTTTTTTTTTTTGAGTTGGAGTCTCACTCTGTTGCCCAGACTGGAGTGCAGTGGCCGCTCCTGGCCACTGCAGCCTCGAACTGCTGGGCTCCAGTGATCCTTCCGCCTCAGCCTTCCAAGTAGCTGGAACTACAGGCATGCGCTACCACACCCGGCTGATTTTTTGATTTATTATAGAGATGAGTCTCACTGCCCAGGCGGGTCTTGAACCCTCGGGCTCAGGCAATCCATTCACCTCAGCCTCCCAAACGCACAACATTACAGGCTGAGCCACTGAGCCCGTCTTGGCGGCTATTTTCATCAGGAAGCTGGAGGCCTATTAATTAGAAGTAGGGAGGGCACCTATATAACTTTTTAGGGGAGCATATTTGGTTCTTTCTGGTTGGTCATAACTGAAAGCAAAAAATGTAGGGAGGGGCGGAAATGAGGAAAACTGGCAGTTATTGATCAAGTACTTATGGCATGGCTAATCATTTCAAGTTGTCATTCAGAGTTCCATTTTAACATCTGGTCTGGTGATATGCTTGTGTATGTTTTTTGTTTGATCTAACACTGTTTGCTAAATACTGTTTTTAAAAAACTCCATTCTAGACTTTCCTTTAAATATTCCCTTTCTACATGTTCTCCTCCTGGAAGACACATTTTATAAAGTCAAATTCTTTCTTCTTGTTCTTTAAACTCTCCTTTACATTTATTCATAATTTTATTGCTCTTTATTCTTTATAACTATCTCGAGATTATTTTTTTCTCTTTCACTAGTTCTCTCTCCAGTTGTATCAAACTTGCTGCTTAATTTCTCTATTAACTTTTCGTGCTCATCCCCTAATTTTCTGTGTTAAGTTCCTATTTGATAAATTCTCTCATTTTCATCTTTACTTTTCACAGTTATTCTCTTTTCTCTTAATTTTAATCTTTCTTTTTTCATTTTACACATTTTAAATGAGCCAACTTATAGGCTATATCAATTTGCTCTTATGTCCAGATTTATAGGTTGGTAGTTATATTCTTTGGGAGTATGCTATCTCCCTGACAGATTTTTCTTTTAGGAAACTATTATTGTAATCTTATCATTGGCTAAAATGAACTGTTCGGTTTCTGGAGGAATTTTTTTGCTGTTTGAGATATGGCTGTGTTCTTTATGACTAGGTTTTGAAATTTACTTTTGTCCTAAATGCTTAACTAACTAATGACTAGTTTTGTGTTTGTTTCTGTTATCCTGTCATGCTAGGCTTTCATTTTCAAGTTCCTCCTTGGTGTTGACAGAAGACCACATATCTTCCTGTATAACCATTAATTCACAGCTATGCAGCTTTGAGAATCTATGTTTTGCTATGATATCTTCCTAGCTTCTTTGACAACTACATATGTTTTAAGTACTTTTATGTTGGTACATTTTATGACTGTACATTTTTTTCTTTACTTGTATCAGCTATTAGGTTATCTTTCTTTATAGTTTATACATATGTTTATTTGTACACAGGTATACACATACCTATGACTATCTCTGTTACCACTACAAAGTTTTCCACACATCCGTCTCAAGTTATTTTACATAAGATTCTTCTTAGTTTCCCTTATGCTTTGACTTTGTGTTTAAATTTAATCCTGATTCAATTTTAAAACTCATCCAAGGCTTATATGTTAAAGCAGATTGTTTTCTTTCTTTGTACAAACTTAAATATTTCAGATGGACAGTTATAATGCTTTAATGTCTGATGGGAATGTTGAGAAAAAACAGGAATGTTTACAGTTAATATTATTGATTACCTATATTAAACTTCTGTGTCTATTATCATGTTTTTTCCTTTGATCTTTGTTAATTTTTGACTTTTTTCCATCACTAATTCATCATCTTCTTCCTACATATATGTGTAAGTCAAGACTCAGGAATTGGCTTTCAGATCAGTCTGCTCTCTTTCATGAGTATCTTAGTCCAGGTTGCCATAATAAAATACCATAGACAGGGTGACTTAAACAACAAACATTTATTTCTCACAGTCTGGAGTCTGGCAAGTCCAAGATCAAGGTGTTGATAGATCTATCGTCTCTGTTGTCTGATGAGGGCCCTGTTCCTGGTTTTCAGACATCCAATTTGTCACAAGACAGAGAGCAAAGAGAGAAAGAGGAAGTGAGCTCTGTGGTCTTTATTTATAAGAGTGTTAATCAATTCATGAGGCTTCTAATTTCATTATCTCATTATCCAAGGACACTACTTCCTAAGTCTATCACAAGTGTAGTTAGGATTTCATAATATAAATTTTGGTGGGTTATAAACATTATGTACATAGCAATTACTTTTGGAAATATTGCTTCTCTAAATCATGGCTTCAAAATTTAAATCCCTATCTTTCATTTCCAACTACATAACCCTATTTGAATCTTTCATATCTACACAGTTAATAAATTACCAGAAAGTCACAATTTAGAATCTCTCAAGCCACATTGTCCTAGAAATTTCTGATTCTGTCAGAAATCTCATGACTGTTGAAATAACTCAGGTTAGCAATCTCAAATTCAACATTCAAAAATACTCAATTAGAATATAAATTCCATCTTAGTAATAAAATGTCAATCTGAGACTCAATCTGCATTACTTCTAAAGTGTTTCAAACAGATTTTTAATTCAATATATACAATGTTGGACTCATCTTTTGTCCACAATAATTGTCTTCTTCTTCTGTATTCTATTATACTGAATGGTACTGTGCTATCTCCAATTACCAAGCTGAAAACCCAGGAGTCACCTTGAATTCATTCTTTCATTAATATGAAAATCCATTGGCCCTCAACATTAGTTTCTCTTGAATTCACTCATTTGAACCTATCCCTATCTGTGTAATATAATCTACTACTATACTCATGATGCATAATTGTAATGTTTATTTAATGTATGTATTTTTATGACCACATAAGTTATTTTAGGGTAAGAGCCATAACTATTATATTCAGAACTTTTCACATTGTCTATTCTATTGCCAAAACTTATCACATTGTCTCAAATGCAATAGAAGATCAGTACATTTTTGTTAAAATAATAAATAATAAATACATTTTCACTAGCAGTACTCTTTTCCAGATCTACCTTCTTTTGACTGTGGTAGGTTATATGAGGGTCCATAAATGTTCATTAACACTTTCTAGGGAAATCAGCTTGGTCAGGTAACTTGTCAGTGAAATTGAACATGAGTGCTATGGTCCTACTCCAATAGAGGCTTGAAGACATGAATATGGTAGAGTAATATGTAACTATGTTCTGTCTTCTTTGTCGTGATATTAGATGTTACAGATAGAACTGGGAAACAAGATGAGGCAACTCATAATGTAAAAAATGTAGTATGAGACAGAAATCTTCATAAGTAACTGAGATTTAGAGGACCATTTGTTGCCTCATCATGACTAGCCTATGCTGACAGAAACATCAGTTAATATGTTAACTATTTTTTTTTACACTGATGTTTTGCTCTAATACTGCTTTAAAAAAATGTTTTGATAGATAATAGACTTTTTCCACAATCTAGTTAAATCTCTCTCCCTCATATATATATATGAAATAAATGTACATATACGTCTCTCTCTATATGCTATATATGTCGTTTTATAATTTGTAAATTAAAATATGTAGAATAAAATAAAATAAGCTATTGATATTCAGTTACCAGAAGATTAAAAAAATGATATTGTTTTATCTATATGCTACTTTGCTTCTTTATTATCATGGAATAATAAGATTTAATGAGAGGTCTAATAAATACTATAATTTTCATGTAATGGTAGTACATATATGTAATATATACTTAAATATTTATTATTCCTATTGATAACAGAATCACAGATACTAGCAATACTACTAAGCATTTTCCCCATTATTTTCTTTCTTTTTTTTAATTTTTAATTTTTTTATTTTAAAGATGTGGGGTACAGTTCAGAGTTAGGTATACAAATGTTCATTATGCAGGTACACTTGTTGATGAGGTGTGCCCCCCTCCCCTGGCAGTTTCCCACTACTGCTAATCCCTTTCTTAGAGTATTATGATAATTTTTCAAGGTCTGCTTAAGAGTGAGAACATGAGAACCTCAGTTCCTTGTTTCTCTGATAGATTGCTCAGTATTGAAGACTCTAAATCCATCCAAGTTGCTGCAAAGTTCATAATTTTGTTCTTTATGGCTGCATAATATTCCATTGTGTATATGTACCACATTTTTAAAAATCCGGTCCTTTTTTGATGGTCAGGAAGGTTGGTTCCATATTTTTGCTATTGTGAATAATGCTTCAATAAACATCCATGTGCAGGTATCTTTTTAGTAGAGTAACTTGAGTTCCTCCGGGTATATTCCCAGAAGAGGAATTGTGAGATCATATGGAAGGTTGCCTTTTAGATCTTTTAGGAATCGATAAACTGTTTTCCACAGAGGTTGTACTAGTTTACACGTCCACCAACGATGTAGATGTGTTCCCTTTTCAATGCATCCTCTCCAACATCTTTTTTGATGATGGCCATCCTAACTGGAGTTAGGTGGTATCACACTGTGGTTTTAATTTGCATTTATTTGATGACTAGTAAGACTGAGCATTTTTTCATGCATCTGTTGGCTACTCATATGTCTTCTTTTGAGAAGTGTCTATTCATATCTTTTCCCTACTTTTTAATGGGGCTGTTCATTTTTTTCTTTTCAGCGCGCTTGAGTTCCTTATAGATTCTAGATGTTAGGCTTTGTCAGATTCACAGTTGGTAAATATATTTTCCCAGTCTGTGGGCTGTCTCCTTGTTTTCTTGATAGTTTCTTTGGCTTTGCAGAAGCTCATTAGTTTGATGAGGTCTGACTTGTGTATCTTATTTCTTAAGGTATGGGCATTTAGGGTTCTGAATAGGAATTGATTGCCAGTTCCAATTTCCATAAGGGTGTCTCTCTAAGGCTCTTATAGTTTGAAGTTTTACGTTTAGGTCTTTGATGCACTTAGAATTGATTTTGAGGTATGGTGATATGTAGAAATCTTGTTTAATTTACTACATGTGGTCAGCAAGTCTCCCAGCACCATTTATTGAATAGGCTCTCCTCTCCCCAGTGGTTGATAGCAGAGGCTTTGTTGAAGATTAGTTGGTTGAGAAATTGAGGTTTTGCTTCCAAGAGTCTCTATCCTGTTCCATTAGTCTATATGCCTGTTCTTGTACCAATAACAGCCTATTTTGATTATTGTAACCTTATAATAAAGTTTAAAGTCTAGGAATATGATACCTCCTGCTTTTTTTTTTTTTTTTTTTTACACTGAGAATTGTTTTGGTGATTTGTGGTCCATATGAATTCCTGTATTGTCGTTTCCAGGTCTGAGAAGAATATTGCTGGTAATTTATTGCATATTGTGTTAAATCTGTAGATTGCCTTGGGCAGGATGGACATCTTAACAATGTTGATTCTTCTAATCCATGAGCATGGGATTTTTTTTATTTGTTTGTGTTATCTTTGATTTCTTTGAGCAGTGTTTTGTAGTTTTTGTTGTAAAAGTCTTTTATGTCTCTGGTTAGGAAGATGCCAAGGTATTTCATTATTTTTATGGTTATTGTAAATGAAATCAATGAAACAAAAAACTGGTTGTTGAAAGGGTAAACAAGATTGATGAATCCTTAGTTAGACTGACCAAGAAAAAGAGAGAAAAAGTCCAAACAAACACAATCAGAAATGTAAAGATCAAGTCACAACTGACCCCGAAGAAATACAAAAATGTGTCAGAGATTACTATGTATACTTGTATGGAAGCAAACTTGAAACCTAAATGAAATGGAGGACTTTCTGACATCACACAACCTCTCCAGGTTGAAACAAGAAGAAATCGAGTCCCTAAATAAGCAATAACAACCCAGGAAATCGACTTTTTTCACAGGAAAATCACCTACAAAAAAAAAAAAAGCCCTGGATCAGATGGCTTTCCAGTAGAATTCTACAAAACACACAAGGAAGAGCTAACACCCATCCTGTTGAAAGTAATCTAGGCAATTGAGAAAAATGACACTCTTCCCAAATCATTCTATCAAGCTAACATCACATTGGTACCCAAACTGGATAAAAATCCAGCAAAGAAAGAGAACTATAGGCCAATATCCTCAATAAACACAGATGCTAAAATTCTCACCAAGATTCTAGCAAACCAGATTTAACAACACATCTCACAAACCATCCACTGTGACCAAGTAGACTTCATCCCCTGAATACAGGACTGGTTCAACACCTGTAAGACCATAAACATAATTAAATACATCAACAAATGTAAAAGCAAAAACACATGAGTGCATCATTAGACATGGAAAAAGCTTTTGATAAAATCCAGCATCCCTTCTTGATAAAAAAACCCTCGAACATCTAGGCATAGATGGAACATACCTCAAAACAGTGCCATCTATGAGAAAACCACAGTCAACATACTGCTGCTAAACAGACACAAATTGGAATTGTTTCTCCTAAAAAACCAGAATAAGACAAAGATAACCACTTTCACCCCTCTTGTTCCACATAGTATTGGAAGTCCTAGGTAGAGCAACCAGACAAGAAGAGGAAATAAGGGGTATCCAAATAGAAAAAGAGGAAGTTAAATTATTCCTCTTTGCAGACGGCATGATTCTATACCTTGAAACCCCAAGAGAATCTGTCAAAAACCTCCTTGCACTGATAAAGGACTTTGGTGAAGTCTCAGGGTATAAAATAAATGTGCAAAAGACAATTGCATTCCTATACACCAACAATAAACAAACAGAAACTCAAATAAAAAGCACAATCCCATTCACAATAACCCATTGTTTTCATTTGAAGGAAAATGCTGCTTTTCAGGAAAAGGTCAATACAAATCAAGGAAACATTTTCTCATCTTAGTTCAAAAAAACCTTGAGTTGTATCCATAGATTTCATAGATAATCAAGAGGGTCTGTGGACTACAAATAAAAACTACTGCTACAACAGAAAGAAGAGTATCAAGGAAAATACAATGTAGAGAGTCTAATCATAACACGTAGGCTGTTTCTAAAAGAGTAAGTCAGAAGGACTGAATTTGATTTGTTTCTCTTTAAAATGATATCTAAATAGAAGATGTGTATTATAAAAACCATTTTAAAATAATGTGTAAAAGAGACTAAGGGCAAGTTATCTTATAAATCCTATTAAAATAATTTCTTCAGAGCTTTTGATAGATTGTCAAATTAAGATGATAAAATAACCTTAATATTTGATATCTAAGGAAAAATATTTTAAAATTGAGAATGAACATAAAATATTAATTTTCAAAAGTAGTTTCCTGTTCCCAAGAGGGATTCCATTCGGAGCTCCTGTCTGTTTCACAGCAACATGTTATTCATCCATTCATGAAGCACAAGCCCTGCCAAAGACCTATCACTTCTTTTTGTTTGTTTGTTTGTTTGTTTGTTTGTTTGTTTTTGAGTTGGAGTCTCACTCTGTCGCCCAGACTGGAGGGCAGTGGCCGCTCCCGGCCACCGCAGCCTCAACCTGCTGGGCTCCGGCGATCCTTCCGCCTCAGCCTTCCAAGTAACTGGAACTACAGGCGCGCGCTACCATGCCCGGCTAATTTTTGAATTATTGTAGAGATGAGGTCTCGCCAAGTTGCCCAGGCGGGTCTCAAACCCGCGGGCTCTGGCAATCCACTCACCTCAGTCTCCCAAAGCACGGGATTACAGGCTGAGCCACCGAGCCCGGCTGACCTATCACTTCTAATAGGTTGAGAATATTGAACTAATTCTGTATTTGGCTCATGAGCATTCAGGTACACATATATGTCACATTATACGTTGTGTAGAAAATAAGAGTATCAACATTATCTTTTATTAATGTACTTGGTACACTTTTGAAGTATTAAGTTATTAAAATAGTTAAAAATTGAACTTTTTACTATTAATATGAAATACAAAGCTTACACTTACTGTACAATAAACAGTAAGTGTAAGCTTTGTATTTCATAATTTTGCCTAAATAAAATCATATATAATAGTTTTCAGATTTTGAAATACTACTGAGCATTTTTATTTTCTTCTTCAAAAATTTCTAGTTAGTTAGAGAAATGGAAAATTTACTTTTAAATAATCCAGACAAATGGTCATGTGGAAAATATTGAAATATATTAGTGTATATATGTATATATACATACTATATGTGTATATGTGTACATATACATACTAAATTTTTATATAAAATATATGTGTGTATCTATAGATAAATAATGTATGTATGTGCATGTATATATATTACCTTTTAAAACTCTTTATTTTTAAGTGTTAACTGAGCTCCTAGAAAAAGATACTTGAAATTTGAAAGGCATTAGGGTAAAAGTTAAAGCTATTTGGATTTTTTTATATGTTCTTCCTTTTTATGTTTTGTAGTTTGAATGTCATATTTTACAAAACATAGGACAGCATCCTAATAAGTTGCACTACTTTTCTTATACCACTAATAAATAAGAAATACTTCCAATTAAAGTATAACATAATGATTTTCTTGAGTTATCTTCTTGGCCCATCATGGATGTGAAATGCATTAATATGAAAGATCCTTTGATGTCCTGTGCCCTCAGTTACATTTCACATTACGTTTCAATCAATTCTTTTGTAATCCACCTTTATTTACATGTGTGAATTTTGCATTCTTGTGCTTCACCAAACACTCAGTTTGTGCTTTGCAAGGAAATAAGGAATTGTTGTGTTCTTTTCTCCATGTTTGTTTCAATAATGTCACATCTACACCACTATCTTTGATTCCAATGCTGTGACCCTGTTTTTCTAGTCCTCTGTTAGAGTTATACAAAAATGACATTTAATTTTATTTTAAAATTATACTGTAATTATTTTGAAGACATGGAGAGGTAACTAATTTCACACGTGTGGTGACAATAATGCAAATAACTAAATTGTAAAGACAATGACATAAATATCTATGATTATATCTGAATATACTCAGGAAATGGTATCTTTGTTATGGGCATTAACAGCAATGATAAGATGAAATAAATTCTAGGACATATCCATTCCAGAAATGTTCAAAGAAAAAAAATATTTTATGCATTGATCAATTATGGTGCCCTGATAAATACAGTGATTATAGGACTTTTTAATGAAGTTATCTTGAGTATATCTTCCACTGCATTTAGTACAAGTATTCTATCTAGTCTTATAATTTATTTTCTTCATTTTCTATATGTTAATATGACCTGTAATTTGTTCAAAGTTCTGTGAAAATTAAACTCCAGATAAAAAAGGTAGAGTCTGCTTATAAAAGAGAAAAAAAACCTTCTGACAAACAGATCTGAGATTATTATTATTATCATTATTATTAATGTTACTTTAACTAGAAGCCTAAATGAAACAAAAGTACTCAAATGAGAAAATATATCTGTTCTTAGTGTATGCATTATCTTTTGTTAGTATTACATTTTGAAATAGGAAATTTCTAAAATATCTATTTTAAAAGGTTAAAATTATGTCTCTGGTATTTCAGATAGCATTGCAAAGATTCTATTTCAAAAGCAACACCAGTTTCTATAGTTTGTGGTAAATTATTGAATTACTTAAAGGAAGAAAGCCTGAACCAATAATACCAAAATTCAACAGGAATGATAGCTATTATAGTTATCTTTTTAAAAGCTAAATTTTAAAAATAGGTACATTTTAGAGTTTAAAATAGAGCATGTGTGTTCTGTAGTCTAATTAAGCAGTAATTCTCCAACTCTGCTTCTGAGAAAATTTTAAGTTGTTTACATTCCCCAAATACTCTGGAAACAGGAGGTATAGAACTCAATAGGGGGAAAAAACGAAGCCCCAGAGGAGAGGATTTCTACCAGAAGTGGGAATGAGGCTATAAAAGCAGAAATAACAGCTGTCTACTACACCTTAACAAATGCTGCAATGTGTTTAGTTAATTCCCTACCAATGAACAAACACTTGTTATTTTATTATTTTCCCTATTGTGCACTATCATCTTTGGGCACTTGCAGGGCTTTTTTTTGTTTTTTGTTTTTGTTTTTGTTTTTGCATATTTTGTTGGTTTCTAGAAGTAGAATTACTAAGACAAGAGAAAATTAATGCTTTTAAGGCTCTTAATATATATTATCACATTTTCATCCACAAATAATGGACAATTTTCTCAAAATCAAGTGTACCCCCATGGGTTCTGTTATTTGTTTTTATTAGTGTTCAGTCAGGTATGGTGTGATAAACAGGTTTCAAAAGGCCTCAGTTTAAAAACAGTGACTTTACTCTTCTCAAATGAAAGAGATGAATAGACAGACATTCCAGGCTTGGGAGGTGATGTAGCTATCTACCAATACATGACTTTCTATCCGAGTTCATATGCATTGTTCCATTTCCTCCCGTTTCCAAAGAAGTAAGAAGTCAGAAGGAGGAAGTAAACAGGACAGATAGAAACTTTTAACATCATGATACAGACTGAAGATATCACTTGTGCATGCTTTCAGTTGTTCAGACAATATTTATATGGCTACCCAGCAATAAGGAAGTAGAAAATATTGACTCCAGCTGGTGTCCATTTGGTGATCTAAAACTTAAGGGGCACCATCTGAAACATCTAATTCAAATGTTTACTCTTTCTAATACAGATTTTATATAGCTCTGCATTGAAAGAGTACCATGGTAACCTATATATCTTTGGGTTAATTATTTATAATTTGCCTTTTAAGATTTTGTTTAGGTATTCTTTCTATATTGATAGTTTTTATTGTTAAGAATATAGTTTAAATGAACAATACAGGCAGTTATATATGTATTTAGTTTGGGGGTATGTCTTTATAATTCATGCTTACCAGTCCACATCTGCAATATTCTGAAAATGTTCAATTACTTCCTTCTTGGAATTTCTGTTTTGAAATTTTTGCATTTTAATATTTGACTCACGTAGACTTGAGTGTAAATAAGGTAAGAGATTAGAATATAGGTTTTGTTCTTAATAGATTATCCCATTTGACTTAAACTGTTTAACTGTTTATGCTGGTAACACTTACTAGATAAACAAATAGTCGTATCTCTCCTTTTTTTTTTTGAGTTGGAGTCTCACTCTGTCGCTCAGACTGGAGTGCAGTGGCCGCTTCCGGCCACCGCAGCCTCGACCTGCTGGGCTCAGCCTTCCGAGTAGCCGGAATTATAGGCATGCGCTACCACGCCCGGCTGATTTTTTGATTTATTTTAGAGATGAGATCTCGCTGCCCAGGTGGGTCTTGAACCCGTAGGCTCAGGCAATCCACTCACCTCAGCCTCCCAAAGGCGCAGGATTACAGGTTGAGCCACCAAGCCCAGCTTATCTCTCCTTCTGATGGTGAAAGAGAGAGACAAAGAGAGACAGAGAGACAGAGAGAGAGAGGGAGAGAGACACAGCAAGAGAGAAGTTTTAAAAATTTGTTATAACCCAAAGATTTTTGAACACAGAATACCCCTTTAAAGATAATTTTTATTCAGGTTATTTCACAAATATTTATATTATATTGTTAAATTGTTAAGTCAAAATTAATAAAAACATAATTGATGTTTTGTTTGGGTTTTCTTATGCATACATTTAAAAGAGAGGGAGAATAATAGTTAAATGCTAATGAGTCTTCCCATTTTGAAAAATAGTGTGTGCCTCCATTTATTAAAGCTTTCCATCTTATAGTGAAACTATTATTGCAAAATAAAAGATGTAAATTATAGAGTTGGGAATTTCAATATTGAAATAAAAGCAATTCCAGAATGTAATAGAGAAATATGTAGATTAGTATTAGTTAACTTGGTTTTAATTTATGTTTCTGCTGAATTTGAAAAGGCATTTTTTTCCTCTAGAGTGACATTCTTCCAGTGGACAATCAACAGATAGAAAGCCACTACGAGTATTCCTATGAAAGATGGTAACATAAGCTCACCCAAAGAACGTTCACTATAGTTCTTTTGTATTTCTGCTAGGCTAATTTCTCAATTTCACCAATAGTCAGTTTGTGGGGATAGAATTTTGTTTATGGTTGTAGTTCCCTTGTGAATTAATAAGAGATGATTCAGGCAAGAAGTTATTTCAGAAGTAGATTCACCATGCACTTATTTTTTTTAAGATGTGTGGTCCAATTCAGGATTAGGTTTCTGTGATCACTAAGTATGATAGACTGACTCAAAATCTATCCAAGTTGCTGCAAACCATGCATTTCTTTAGAGGAGGAAGAAGGCAGCAAATCTGGACACTTACTGACCAGGACCAGTATTTTTGCTTCAGTCTTCTCTCATGGTCCACCTGCCCTCTACCATGTGAGACACGCAACAATTGTGCCCACACAGCAGCCCTGGAATAACACTTGTCTCTGGAGCTGGTAGATCTTGGTATATACATGATTGAAGATATTAAAATATTACCAGACATTTAGTATGATTCAAGAACTTGAAAGAAATAAAGTAAAAGATACAAATGTTAAAATATGTGGGCATAACTAGTGGTGAAAACCAAACCAAACAAACAAGCAAGCAAACAACAACGAAGAATATATATATATTTCTTTTTTTGTTGTTTTGAGTTGGAGTCTCACTCTTGTTACCCAGGCTGGAGTGCAGTGGCACCTTCACAGACTCTACCTGCTGGGTTTAGGTAATCCTTCCACCTCAGTCTTTCAAGTAACTGTAACTACAGATGCATGCCACCAGGTCTGACTAGTTTTTGTTATTTATTATTGTAGAGAGACAAGGGCTCACCACGTTGCCCAGGCTGGTCTTGAACCCGAGGGCTCAGGCAATCCTTTAGCCGTGGCCTCTCATAGTGCTGGGATTACAGGCTGAGCCACCGCGCCTGACCAAAAATACTTTTTTAAAAGTCTTTAGACCAGGCTCGGTGTTTTAGCCTGTCATCCTAGCACTTTGGGAGGCCAATGTGAGTGAATTGCTTAAACCTGCTGATTCAAGACTAGCCCAGGCAACTAAAGTCAAAAATTAGTGGACGTGGTAGAGCGCACCTGTAGTTCTGGCTACTTGGAAGGCTGAGGCGGAAGGATCACCAGAGTCCAGCAGGTCGAAGTTGAAGTGGCCGTGAAAATGCCATTGCACTCCAGCCTGGACGACAGAGCGAGAATCAAACTCAAAAAAAAAAAAAGTCTTTATACACCCAAAACATACCATCCAAAGAAATCACACTGGGATTACAAAGAAAGAACTTCAAAAACACACAACAGTAGGGCATTTTAGGCACTTTTATTATGATGTGACAATCACATGGACCAAAAAACAAGGCTACAAATAACCTAAGTTACTTAATTTATACCTGTATTCTGAAGATATGCAATCATGTCTATCCATATAATTTGGGGAATAAATGCACATAAGTTTTAAAATCTATGAAAAATATTTAATTTTCATTCTTTTATGGCTTATGGACACTAACACAAGTTTACTATAAATGTAATACAATTAAACATCGGTTAAAAAATGTCTCTATATATGTATTTTGTTTTGCATTGTTATTTAAAAAATAAACTTGAAATTAGTATAAAAAGCAAATGCTCTCACTTGTAACATTAAACATCGATAAAACTCTCATATCGATTGCTTAAATACATTAATAGCCAATTCAAATACTTTCAAGAATATACTACTGATGCAAATACTATACATTAATTAAACACATAAGATTTAGTTGAAATGATACTCAGGCAAATATCCGTATTATCAATTTCTACTAATATTAAAAACCAAGAAAAAATTACTTTTAAAAGGAAAATAAGATTTAACATTTAAGATGTAGAAATAAAACTACAAAATAAGCCTAAGTAGAAAAATGGATTTAAAATCTCTAAGCTGGATGTGGTGGTGTACACAGGGGATCACAGCTATGAAGGAGGTAGAGAGAGAAAGGAACATCATCTGAGCCCAGGAGTTCAAGAGTATATTGTTCTATGATTGTGCCTGTGAGTGGTCACTGGGTTGCAGCCTGAACAACATAATGAGAACTTGTGTCTCAAACAAAACAAAATAAAATTCAGAAAAAAGCGCATTAAATACAAACATTTCTTGTGTTGTTTTGCTTATTTTTATGTACTTCACAGTTTTGTTTTGTTTTTTAGTTGGAGTCTCCCTCTGTCACCCAGTCTGGAGTACAGTGGCAGGCATGTTCATGGCTACCCCAGCATCGACCTGTTTGGCTCAGGTGATCCTTCCACCTCAGCCTTCCAAGTAGCCGAATTACAGGCATGCATCATCGCGCCCGGCTAATTTCTGATTTATTGTAGACAAGAGGTCTCGCCAAGTTGCCTGGTCTGGTCTCGAACCTGCAGGCTCAGGCAAGCCACTCGCCTCAGCCTCCCAAACTGCTGAGATTACAGGCTGAGTCACCAAGCCTGGCCACAGACTTTTTTTTTTTAATTAAACAAATCGAAGATTTGTAGCAAACCTAAGTTGAACAAGTCCATCAGTGTCATTCTTTCAACAATACGTGCTCACTTTGTCTCCCCGAGTCACATTTTGGTAACTCTTGCAATATTTCAAACATATTATTATTATTATTAATATATATATGGCAATTTATGGTGAGTGATCTATGATTTTATTATTGTAGCTGGGAGTCACAATCTATGCCCATATAAGATGGCAAATGTAATCATTAATAAGTATTGTATAGTGTTCTCCACTGACTTCATCTCTCTTCCTTTTCTTGGGCCTCCCTATTCCTGACTCACAATAATATTGTCATTAGGCCAATTAATAACTTACAGTGACCTCTAAATGTCCAAGTGGAAGAATAGAGAGGGTCTCATGTCTCTTACTTCAAATCAAAAACAGAAGAAGATTAAGTATAGTGAGGAAAGCATGTTGAAATTCGGGAAACTGAAAGTGAATCCTTTTGCATTAAACAGACAAGTTGCGAATGCAAAGGAAATTTTTTTAAGGAAACTGAAAGTGCTACTTCACTGAATACAAGAAAGATAAGAAAATGAAACAAACTTATTGCTGATTTGGAGAAAGTTTGAGTGGTCTAGATAGAAGATGAAACCAGTGACAACATTCTCTCAAACCAAAACCTAATTCAGAGCAAGGACTTCATTCTCTTGAATTCTATGAAGGCTGAGAATGGAAAGGAAGCTTAAGAAGAAAAAAACTGAAGTTGGAAGAAGGTGGTTCATGAGGTTTAAGAAAAGAAGCCACAACATCAAAGTTCAAGGTGAGGCAGCAAGTGCTGATGCAGAAGCTACAACACATTATCCAGGACATCTAGCTAAGATATTAATAATTGACAAAGCTTATTACACTAAACAACAGTTTATGTAGACTGAGCAGTGTACTAGTAGAAGAAAATGACATCTAGAACTTTCTTAGCTACACAGAAAAAGTCAATGCCTGATTTCAAAGTTTCAAAGAATAGGTTGACTCTCTCATTAGGGGCCTAATATAATTAGAGAGCTTGAGTTAAAGTCAGTGCTCATTTACCACACTAAAAAGCATAGAGTTCTCAAGAATTATGCTAAATCTGCTCTGCCTGTACTCTATAAATGGAATACCGAAATCTGGATATTTGAATATTTCTCTACAGTATGGTATACTGAATATTTCAAGCCTACTGAAGATAACTACTTTTCAGAAAAGAAGATTCCTTTCAAAATATTACTGCTCATTGACAATGCACCTGATTATCCAAGAGCTCTGATAGAGATGTACAAAGAGACAAATGTTGTCCACATGCCTGCTAACACAACATCCATTCTACAACCCATGGATCAATTAGTAATTTTGACTGTCGTGACTTATTATTTAATAAATACATTTAGGAAAGCCATAGCTATCACGAGAGTGATGCTTCTGCTGAATCTGGGCAGAGTAAACTGAAAATCTTTTGGAAAGGATTCATCCTCCTAGATGCCATTAAGAATATTTATGATTCATGGAAGAAGGTCAAAATACCAACATTAACAGGAATTTCAAAGATGTTGATTCTAACCTTTATAAATAACTTTTAAAGGATTCAAGACTTTTTAAAAGTTTTAATTTTAAAGATGTGGAATACAATTCAGGGTTAGGTATACAAATGTTCATTATGCAAATACCCTTGCTGATGAAGTATGTTCCCCCCCCCACCCTGGCATATTCTCACTACTGACAATCCCACCCCCAGCCCAGCAGTTTCCCACTACTGCCAATCCTTTTCTTATAGTATTATAATAAATGTTCAAGGTCCACTTATGAGTGAGAACATGTGGTACTCAGTTCTTTGTTTCTGTGATAGATCATCCAGTATTGTAGACTCTAAATCCATCCAAGTTGCTACAAAATTCATAGTTTTGTTCTTCTTTATGGCTATATAAAATTCCATCATGTATATGTACTATATTTTTAAAAATCTAGTCCTCTTTTGATGGGAGGCAGTTTGGAACCATGTTTTTGCTATTGTGAACAATGCTGCAATAAATGTGTATGTGCAGGTGTCTTTTTCATAGAGTGATTTGAGCTCCTCCAGGTATATTCCCAGTAGGGGGATTGTGGGGTTATACTGACGGTCAATTTTTTGATCTTTTAAGAATCGTCACACTATTTTCCACAGAGGTTTTACTAGTTTACACTCCCACCAACAGTGTAGAAGTGTTCCCTTTTCCCCACATCCTCTCCAGTATCTGTTGTTTTTTGAGTTATTGATGATGGCCATCCTGACTGGAGTTAGGTGGTATCTCAGTGTAGTTTTAATTTGCATTTCTTTGATGACTAGTGAGGCTGAGCATTTATTCATGTATTTGTTGCCTGCTTGTATGTCTTCTTTTGAGAAGTGTCTATTCATATCTTTTGCCCACTTTGTAACGGAACTGTTTATTTTTTTCTTTTCAGCATGTTCGAGTTCCTTGTAGATCCTAGAGGTTACATACAGTTGGCAAATATATCTCCCAGTCTGTGGACTGTCTCCCCACTCTCTTGATAGTTTATTTGACTTTGCAGAAGCTTGTCAGTTTGATGAGGTCCCTTATGGCATGGACACTTGGAATTTTGATTGAGAATTGACTGCTAGTTCCAATAAAGCAATCAGACAAGAGAAGGAGATCAGAGGTACACAAATAGAAAAAGAGGAAGTCAAGTTATCCCTCTTTGTAGACGACATGATTCTATACCTTGAAAACCCAAGAGAATCTGTCAAAAATCTCCTTGCACTGATAAAGGACTTTGTCAAAATCTCGGGGCATAAAATAAATGTGCAAAAGACAGTTGCATTTTCTATACATCAACGATAAACAAACAGAAACCCCCCAAAAGCACAATCCCATTCATAATAGCCATGCAAAACAATGAAATACCTTGGCATCTTCCTAGCCTGAGACATGAAAGACTTTTACAATGAAAACTACAAAACACTACTCAAAGTAATCAAAGATGATACAAACAAATGGAAAAATATTCCATGCTCATGGATTGGAAGAATTAACATTGTTAAGATGTCCACCCTATCCAAGGCAATCTACAGATTTAACGCAATACCAATTAAATTACTAGCAGCATTCTTCTCAGACCTGGAAATGACAATTCGTAAATTCATATGGAAACATAAATGACCACAAATAGTCAAAACAATCCACAGCAAAAAAAAAAAAAAAAAAAAGCGGGAGGTATCACACTCCCAGACTTTAAACTTTATTATAAAGCTACAATAATCAAAACAGTTTGATACTGATAAAAGAACAGGCATGTGGACCAATGGAACAGGATAGAGATTCCAGAAGCAAAACCTCAATTTCTCAACCAACTCATCTTTGACAGAGCCTCCACCATGAACCACTGAGAAGAGAAAAATCTATTCAGTGAATGGTGCTTGGAAAACTGGTTGACCACATGCAGAAGATAAAACAAGACCTCTACCTATTTTCATACACAAAAATCAACTCTAAATGGATCAAAGACATAAACATAAAACATCAAATTATAAGAACCTTAGAAAATGCAGGATTCAAGATTTTAAAGAGGAAGTAACTGATGTTGTAGTGGAAATGGCAAACAAACAAACAAACAAAAAACTAGAATTAGAAGTGGAGCCTGAAGGTGTAATTGAATTGCTGGAATCTCATAATAAAACTTGAATGGATGAGGACCTGCTTCTTATAGATATGGAAAGAAAAAGATTTCTTGAGATATAATCTATTTCTTGATAGAATCTAATGGAGATGCTGTGAATATTTTGGAAATGGGACTAAAAGTTTAAGAACCTACCACAAGCTTCATTAAGAAAGCAGGAGCAGGACTTGAGAGGATTAACTCCAATTTCGAAAGAAGTTCTACTGTGGGTAAAATGCTATTAAACTACATCACATGCTACAGAGAAATCTTTTGTGAAAAGAAGAGTCAATCAATGTGGCAAACTTTATTGCCTTATTTTGAGAAACTGCCACACCCACATTGACTTTCAGCAAACAAGACCCTGATCAATCAGAAGCCATTAACATTGAGTCAAGAGGCTCCACCAGGAAAAAGACCATGATTCACTGAAGGCTCAGATAATTATTAGCATTTTTCAGTTATAACTTTTTTTTTAATTAAGGTATGTTTATTGTGGGTTTTTTTCTTTTTTTTGAGTTGGAGTCTCACTCTGTCGCCCAGACTGGAGTGCAGTGGCCGCTCCCGGTCACGGCAGCCTCGACCTGCTGGGCTCCAGCGATCCTTCTGCCTCAGCCTTCCAAGTAGCTGGAACTACAGGCATCCGCTACCACGCCCGGCTGATTTTTTGATTTATTGTAGAGATGAGGTCTCGCCAACTTGCCCAGGTGGGTCTCGAACCCGTGGGTTCAGTCAATTCACTCACCTCAGCCTCCCAAAGTGCAGGATTACAGGCTGAGCCACCAAGCCCGGCTTATTGTGGGTTTTTTAAAAGACATACTGCTATTGCACACTTAGTAGATGACTTTATAGTGTAAACATAACTTTTAGATGCACCAGAAATCTCAGTATTTGTGTTATTACAATGATCTGGCACTGAGGCACGCCTGCATGTCTACTTCATCTCTCATTCAACACAATGGTAAAATATATAGCTATAGGTCCAAAAGAGAAACAAAAGATGTATGATTTAAAAAGGAAAAAAAAAAAAACTCTATCTGCAGATGACATGAATTTTTGTGCCTCAAAATGAGGCCTCTAAATAATAAGTGAGCTCAATAGAGAATTTCTTTTCAAGTTGTCATTAGTCTACCCATCCACATCTAAACCAATATATTTTTCTTTGTCTCTGTTCCAATGATAAACATACCTCTCTCCCTATCTATGGCTAACCTATTTACTTGCTCAGTAGGCCTCATGCCCTCTGGACTGCTGAAGAGTAGTGCCAGAGTGTTCTGTATTTCATCATATTTTCCTTTCTACTGATTTTTTTATATCACCACAAAGTCTCATAATATTACCTTTTTAAAAAAAATTTATTATAAAGATGTGGGGTGCAATTCAGGGTTAGGTATATACACATTGATCGTGTATGTAGTATGTAGCCCTAGCAGTTTCCCTCAACTGCCAATCCCACCCCCTCCCCCCTGACAGTTTCTCACTACTGCCAATAGCTTTCTTATAGCATTATAAATGTTCAAGGTCCATTTATGAGTGAGAACATATGGAACTCTTTTCTTTGCTTCTGTGGTAAATCAACATGTTATAGTAAATCAACATGTAGTAAATCGAATGGTGCCCAATGTCCACACGGTTACATCATATAACTAATAGACTTTGATCTACTTGACTAACCTGCAGCCCTTCTCAGTGGTGACCATTTTATTTACCTTGAAGAATTTTCTTTGCTCGATTTCCAGTATATTATGGTTTGTTGATGTAATCCTTTATCACAGGACATGATTTTTCTCTTTCCTTCACTAGTTTTTTTTCTCATCTATACAGTTAATTTAATTACAGAGTTTCTTAAAATTCACACATTGAATTGTTCCTTTTCTTGCCTACATTTATTTTATTATTTTATTTTACTCTCATAGAGATTCAGTCTTGTTATTTTTTCTTAGATTGGTCTCAAACTCCTGGGCTCAAGTGATCTAGCCACCTCAGCCTCCCAAGAAATTAAAATTATTGGAGTGAGCCACCATGACTACATTTATGGCTTATATTTATCCAGGATTCCAGCATTAATTACCATCTATACACTGGACACTGAGTTTATTAATATTGTTTACTTAAGAAAGAGACCCTGAGACCTCAATTTCAAATATAAGTTGTTTGTTTGAAAAAGATCCAAAAGCACACTATTAGACAACTAGGGAAGTTGGAAAACTAGTGGTGCAAAATAAAGTTATCACTTTCAGTAAAAATTGGAGTTTAAAATCCCACGGGGGAACTAGGATCATCTGAGAAAATCATAGGAAGTCCCATCAGAAGGGAGAAAAACACAGGCATATTTACCCACTGTGATCTGTCAATCATTAACTGAAAGCTAATTTAAGGAGATGTTGATTATCTAGCAGTTGTTACCTGCCTGGGTTTTTACCTCCTGCCATCAAAGAGCCTAAGAGAAAAAGTAATAGCTACTGGCAATCTGTAGTTGGGCAAATGTGCAGATAAATGGCAAATATAAGAAGAGTTTGGTGGGGCATCAATAACCTCTATTACTTTCCCCACCTTCTGCCCCAAGCCAGTCATTTTCTTTAAACTCCTGACCAGTATATGCCCATGCCCACTGGTCATCTTCACTAAGAATCCCATGAGACTTGTCAAAAAGAGTGTAGTCATTAGGGAACCCCTGATCAATACACACATCCCAAATTTATTTCTCCTGCAGTTTTCCTCATCTCACTAAAAGGTAATTCTAATCTTGCAATTTCTTGGGTCAAGTAGATTGAAGTCATTCTGGAGTCTTCTCATTCTCTCACACTTTATCCCTATCCAAGCTGTCAACATATCTGGTGATCTTTTCAATATATGAACATCTCCATCACCCCCTAACTGCTGCCACCCTCTCTGAGACAGAATATGGCAATTATTTTCTATCTTGTCTGTCTCATTCTACTATGGCTTCCTTGCTAGCATCCAGACTGATTCCAGTGGAAAACTAAAATCACTCATGTCGTTCCTCTGCTCCAACCTTTTAAAAGCTTTCTGTATCATTCAGAAAACAAACAATGTGAAATGCTTACAAGAACTTTAAAAGAAGTGTTTCCAGAATCATTTCTCTAAAGTCATCTCCTAATACTTTTCTACTTGTTCCAATTCAGCCACACTGGTTTACTTGTTGTGCCTTGAATATGAAAAAACATTCCTTTGCACTTGATCTCTCCTTATAGAATGTTATTACCCCATATCTCCTGAGTGTCTCCCTCACATCTTTATTTCTTTGCTTATGATATTCACTCTGAAAACTGTATTTAAAAATTGCAGATCTTTCCCCACTCCGCACCTCCCTTTCCTGTACTTTGTTCTCTTAGCACTTAACATGGAATGAATACTATATAATGCTTCAGTTACAATCTTTAATGTCCTTCTTCTCTTCTATAAATGAATAGGAAAATAGATTTTTTTCCCTTGTTTTAATTCATGTATATATTCCCTAAACCTAGACTAGATTTCAGTGCTGTGGGTGCTAAGATAAATATTCATTTTAGGAATCAATTCATTGAATTATATATTTACCCAAGGATTAACTGACTCTTGACAATAGTTTTATTTTACCCACCATATAAAATGTTTCATATTTAAATGTGTTTATAGAACACACAATGACCTTAACACCAAGCAAACACATAAAAACAAAAACACATAAAAACAAAAATCCTCCGTAACTTTATAATTCAAATTTAAAACTTTTTTTGCATTTTATTATAGTGTGTCTGGTTTCATTACACTTTCAAGTGTTGTGGTTGTATGAGAAGAGAGCATACCAAATAAATACAAATAGTATATGATAAAGGAAGCCAAATGATGGAAATTTCATTCAATACCATTATCTTCTGATCCTTACTAGAAAAAACTGTAAGCTGCACCTAAGTGATAGTTGATCAGGTAAATAATTTATTTTCTCAATAGAAATGCATTAGACTGTCTTTAAAGTTTCTCTCACAAATACATGTTTTGTTTTCTCAAGTGGTTAGGATAGTGTTGGATAGCTATAGTCAAAAAAATTTGGGAGTTCTTACACGGAAGTATATTTATTGAGAAATTGTCTCTTGAGATCAATGCACCTTTAAAGTAATATGCCTATAGAATAATTTAAAATTAAAAAATGAAAAAATAACTTAAAATAGTTAAAATTAGCATTTTTATTATAACGTAAAAAGCAATTTATTCACTAATAAATGTTAGGAACAGAAACAATAGTACCTGATCCATAGTAAACTTACTAAACATGTAAATGGATAACTGAAAAAAAATTGTTAGCTATTCAAAATGCTGAGTAGGAAAAAGGAAATTGTTAGACTATCAAATTAAGATTCTATTTAGCTTAATAAAATCCAGCCTGGGTGAATTCATTTAATCAAATAACCTGATTCATTTTTCCCCTGGAAAGAATTCTGACTTGTTCATTATAGACTTGTCAAAATAGCCAATACTTACTTTTGCTCAATCAGTTGTTTACTGTATTTCTCAGTCCCGAGGCCATATGATTTGTCTGGTTTTTGATTCTTTGTTTTTACCCTGACACAAAGCAGAGTACTTAACACCTGGAATTAGGTACCCAGTACAGCTTTGTAAAATTAGAACATACAAATATGTTGAAATACAAGAAGGAAGAGAATAAGTAGAAATAAATTTGGTGTGGGACTAGAGTGGAAATTTTCCATTCACTTAGAGAAGACTTGGGAAAAAGTAACCAGAAAACGAGGGAAAATAAAATTGGGGGAGGGAGAAGGAAGCTTAAATCATAGGGAGAAAGGAACAAAAAAAATCAAAGAAAAATGATACCTAGAAAGAGCTTTGCAAGTCTACCCATGGCTCTCTTGTCAACACTCACTAGGAACACTTTTGACAGCTGTTTGCAAGTCACTTGGAGACTTCTTAAGCATCTGATGATGTGTGACATCATCCTCAGAATTTACAACACTATTTTATGACTACAGTTACAATTATTTCTGGAAGTATGTTAAGTCACTGACTTCACTGAAAATTATTTTACTAACTTCTAAATCATGCCATACTTCCTGTGCTAACTGGGAAGATTAATATAAACAAAGTATGTTGTATATTCACTGGTATTAATGATAACATATTTTAAAAGTATTTTACTGAAAATTAGCTCCATAAACTGAACATTTCTGAAACAAAGTTTTTATTGAATGTTTTTTAATTAGTGCTAGACCTGCTTTATGAAATCAATCTCCTTGCTCTTGAAATTCCAGTAAATTCTTTCCTAGAATATATTTGCTTTTTCTTTCATATGGTCTCATTATCTAAAAAAAAAAAAGTGTCAAGGGAGGTGTGATGGTGTTGGATTTATACACAATATTATTCCACAAAGCAGCTAGCTGGTTAATTGAAACATTGGTAAAAGTTACAGCAGTACAGGATTTTCCCTTAGGCTATAAATAATACATTACTTTGGTGTTTAATCCAATGCTGACAAGAAGAGAAATGAGTTGGCATCCATATGGCAAGTATTAACTGCATTTCTAGCTATTGTTCACTTAAATATTTAAGGCATTGTTTATAGACTGCAATAAAATATAATGAGGAATTAATATATTGAAACTGAAATTAAAAAACAGAATTATGTATAGTAAAGTCATTAAACTATTTCATCTCTACTAAATCTGCTTTGTCTGATTAATAGATAACCCGCAAAAGCATAGCTTAATTATAAAGAGGATATATTTATTGCTTTGCAAATAATTGAGATCCTGATATATACTGTTTAGGTGAGACTGCATGGTATCATGTCAGAAGTCTTGGTGTCAAAAAACTGTGCTGGTGTTCCAGTTCTTCCACTATCTGTTTGATCATACGTGGGACTCACTTTGTTAGAACCTCAATTTCATTATAGGTACAATAGGAAGAATAATAACCATTCTATGCTAATGATAATGTTGTAATAATTAGAAGATATAGGTTTCCAAAAGAATGTATAAACTGTCAAACATGTTTTTATTATATCATGTTTTATTTATTTGCCAGTTACTGAACACTTTTATTATTTACACTTTTTGACTGCTATGAAAAATGCTCCTATTCATATATTTTTTTTTTTTTTTTTTGAGTTGGCGTCTCACTCAGTCACCCAGACTGGAGTACAGTGGCTGCTCCCAGCCACCACAGGCTCGAGTTGCTGGGCTCCGGCGATCCTTCCCCCTCAGCCTTCTGAGTAGCCGGAATTACAGGCATGCGCTACCATGCCCGGCTGATTTTTTGATTTATTGTAGAGATTAGGTCTCGCTGCCCAGGCGGGTCTCGAACCTGAGGGCTCAGGCAATCCACTTACCTCAGCCTCCCAAAGGCGCGGGATTACAGGCTGAGCCACCGAGCCCAGCTCATATTCTTACACAAGTGTGAATTTAGGTTTTATGTCCTTTAGATTGATACCTAGAGGTGGAATTGTTGAGTAATATGATATATTTATATTCACCTTCTTAAGAACCTTCCCAAACCATTTCAATTGTAAATATTTTTTTATGTGCTTGCTTATTTTCTGTGTAATGTAGTTCCTTAGAGAGCAAGATCTATACCATTTTTATCTTTATATACTTTACTAATGTCTTATATATGAGAAATTCTCATTCAATATTTACTAAATGAATAAATGCAAGAATGAATAAATAAGTAAATGAATACATAATTTGGACCAATATGTTGCGCTCTCTAACTTCTAAGTGGAAAACTTTATCATTGCCAGAAAAGTCTATGGAAATTTTGTTGTCCACCATTGAAATTATAAAATTTCCTATGGAAATAAAATTATTCATGTATATTTTAATGTGCTTTGTTAGTTTAATTTTATACTTCCTCTGTTATTTGTGCTTCATGTTTCTGAAGCACTGTGGTGCTGTGGAAGAGACTGAGGGATCTTCAGAGTTTAATACAGATTCTCATACATATTTCCTATTGAAGAGGTAAATATATGCACAGTTGTCCAAGAGAAAGTGTAGTTTACTTGAATTCAGATGGACCTGATATCAGACCTAGACTCATCACCTACTAGCTGAAAATGTTAAGCAAGTCATCCTTCATTCATTGAGTTAGAATATTAATTCAGGTACATCCAGCCCTACCCACCTTGGTGGGTTCTAGCTATTCTCTGGGTGAATATGTGTAAAGGGACTTTGCAAAATGCAAATCTAGATAAAGATACAAATAGTGATTAATATGAGACAACACATGAAGTCTAGTTTGGGATGATTTCTAGCATAATTTTTATTTTACCTTGTTTTAGAATTGCACTGCTTAGGTCATGTCCATTATGAAGCGTCACACAACTTTGGTAAATTTATTTACAAGTATGCAATGAATGATCAAAAACATATTATCTTTTGTATATTTTAATTTTATTTTAGTTGAAATGTAATAATTATACCTATTTTTGAGATACAGTAAGATATTCTGATATATGTAGTCTGTGAAATGATCAGATTAAGTTAATTAGGGTATTTATTCTCAAAAATGTATTATTTGTGTTTGAAACATTAAAAATTATCTCTTCTAGGTTTTGGAACATATTCGATAAGTCATTGTTAACTATTAGCCAACCTACAGTGATGTAGCACGAGGACTTATTCCTTGAAGCTAGCTGTAATACAGCATCCATTCATCAAACTCTCCTTATTTTCTCTTCTCCACTGCCCTTTCTAGGATCTATTAACAATAATTCAACTCTCTACTCCTATGAGCTCATATTTTTTTACCTCCCACACTTGAGTGAGAACTTACTGTATTTATTTTTTAGGGCTTGATATTTCAGGTAATATAATGTCCCCCAGACTCATAAATGTTGCCACAAATGACAAGATTTCATTCTTTTTGTGACTAAATAATATTGTGTTGTGTATATAACCACACATTCTATGTCCATTCATCTGTTAATGAAAATTTAGGTTGATTCATATCTTGGCTACTGTGAATAATTCTAAAATAAACATGAGATCGAGATATATCTTTGATATACTTTTCTTTAGATAAATACCTGATAATGTGATTGCTGAGCTATATGATTGCTGAGTTATATGTTAGTTCTATTTAAAACTTTTTGAGAATCCTTCATACTGTTTTCTACAATGGTTGTACTAATATGCATTTCCCTCAACAGTGTTTAGGGTTCCCTTTTCTCTGCATGCTTGCCAGTATTTGATTTTTCTGGGATGGGGGGGTTAATAGTCATTATAATTGGGGTAAAAAGATATCTCATGGTAGTTTTGATTTGCATTTCCCTGATGACTACTTATGGTGGGCATTTTTCATTTATTGATTGGTCATTTGTATGTTTTCTTTTGATAAATATCTACTCAGATTCCTTGCCCATTTATTTCATCAATATTAGAGGTTTGCTGTTGTTGTTTTTGGCTGAGTTACTTGTATTTTCTGGATATTAGTCCCTTGACAAATAGATAGTTTGCAAATATTTATCCCATCCTACAGTTTGTCTCTTCAGCTGTTGTTTCATTTGCTGGACAGGAGCATTTTAGTGTTATATAGTCCCGTTTGCTAATGTTTTGACTTTGTTTCCTATTCTTTTATATTCATACCCATAAAATCTTTGCTTAACTCATTTTCTTGAAGCATTGTACCTCTGTTTTTATTGTTTAGTTTCATAGATTCAATTCTTACGCATTGTAAGCTGAGTTTTGTATGTAGTAACAGATGGGGTCTAGTTTCATTCTGTATATGGATATCCAGTTTTCCCAGTACCATTTATTAAAGAAAGTATTCTTTTCTCATTGTATATTCTTGGCACCCTTTTTAAAAATCTGTTGATTGTAAATACATGGATTTATTTCTGGGTTCTCTATTTTGTTCCATTGGTCTATTTATTCGTTTTTATAATAGTATCATGCTATTTGGGTTACTATTGCTTTGCAGTATATTTAGAAGTCAGATCTGGTAGGGTGATGCCCCATCTTTTTTTCCTCTCAATATTTCCTTTGCTCTTTATGGTCTTTGGTGGTTCCATATGATTTTAGGATTGTTTTTTCTATTTCTGTGAAGAATGCCATTAGTATTTTGATTTAATTGCATTTAATCTATAGGTTGCTTTGGGCAATAGTCATTTTGACATTATTAATTATTCCAATCCAGGAACACGGAATGTCTTTAGAATTGCTCATGTCTTCTACAATTCATTTAATTATTGTTTCATAGTTTTCATTGTAGAGATCTTCCATGTTCTTAATTAAATTTATTTCCAGATATTTTAGTTTTGTAGCTATTGTGAATGGAATTGCCTACTTGACTTTTTTTCAGCTAATTTATTCCTGATGTATAGAAACATTACTGATGTTTGCATGTCGATTTTGTATTCTACAACTTTACTAAATTTGTTTATTAGGTCTAATGTTTTTTGGTTTTTGTTTTTGGATGGTGTCTCTAAGTTTTTCTATTTATAAAATAATGTTGTTTATAAAAAGTGGTTTGATTTACTTTTTTCTAATGTGGATGCTCATTATTTTTTCTTTTGTATGGTTGCTCTGTGTATAACTTCAAGTACTACATTGAATAAAAGTTGTAAAAATGGAAATCTTGTCTTGTTTCTGTTTTTAGAGAAATGGTTTTCAACTTTTTTCTATACAATATGATGATAAATTTATTTTGTTGACATAATTTTCTTCTGTGTTCAATTTTTTACCTTTTTTCTCAACTTCTTCATTGAGTCATTGGTTGTTCAAGAGCATGTGGCTGAATTTCCATGCATTTGTGCAGTAAGTTCCCTACTACAAACCTTTAAATTGAAAACTTTCAAAGATGCAAACATGCATTCTCATGCCCAGTCACATAAGTTTATTCATGTTCTGGCATATATTGTCATATACGTGCATCCTGTATTAGTGGTTGTGCTTTTGTGTACCTTACTGTATAGTACTGTATAGAGTACAGTAGTACAGTATCTTTATTTCAAGCCCAGGATGTGCAGAAGCAAACATAAAAGCAGTGGTGATGTAGCTGGTACTGCTAAGAAGTGTCATGCAATAGCAGTGGACACAAAAGTGAAAATAATTTAGAGAGTGGAGAAAGATGAAAAGATGGTAGATGTTCATTCTTATAACATATGTCGTTCAACCACTGGCATGATTCTAGAGAACAAGGACAAGATTATGAAGCATGTAATCTGCTGTGCTGATGATACTGACAATAATATTGAAGAAGCATGGAAAAGTGATGGAGGAGGTGGAGAAACTTCTCAGTGTATGAATCAACATCAGCATCAAGTCCTGCTCAGTTTAATGCTGATTCAAGAGAAAGCCAAAAACCTTTATGAAGACTTGAAAAAGAAACACAGCAAAGAATCAGAGGGTGCATCTTTTAATGACAGCTACGACTGGTTTCATTAGTTCAAGGCTAGAACCAGCCTTCATATCATAAAAGTAACTGGAGAAGCAGTGAGTGCAGATATGGTGCTGCCTGGGAACTTCCTGAAATGCTTAGAGAAATTATTGATGAAGGCACATATTTACCTGAATACGTTTTTAATGTGAATGAGACAGGACTGTACTTGAGGAGGACATTAGACTGAAGTTACATCAGTAAAAAGAAAAAAGTTAATGCTGGGCAATACAGTGACTAAGGATAGGCTAACCCTGTTTGGTGTCATTGCTTCTGGAGATATGATGCTGAAGCCTCTCTTAGTTAACCATTCAGAAAGCACAGGAGCCGTTAAAAACATAGCGAAGGGCTCTCTTCCTATTGTGTGGAAGAGTAATCCCAAAGCCTGGGTTACAAAGGGTATTTTTCATGACTTGTTTTTTTCACCACTTTATCCCAGAGTCAGGGAAAATTTTCTTGGAGAGGGGCATCACATTCAACATTCTTTTTGCTGCTTGCCAATGCTCTAGGCCGCCTCCCATTCACGGACAGCTTTCATCCCAACTTCAAGTAGTGCATCTTCCACTGAATACTTTATCATTCATCCAACCTATGGACCAGGGATTATAGCAATTTTCAAGAAATATTATTTATGTCACATTTTTCTTCAGATAGTCAACGCAAGTGATAAATCAGGAACAATCTTGCAACAATTTTAGAAGATTTATAATGTCTACTAGGCCATAAAAAATAAAAATAATTATGTGGTCTAGGGATGGGGAGGTAGCTTTTACTTCTGTTTGCTCAACCTCCTATTTTTCCTTATGTGGATCATCTGGCTTTGTTCAGTTCTGAAACTGGACTGTGGGTGGGGGGGCTATACTTTATGCAGTTTTGAGATTTCATTGAGGGGTAGCTGTGATTCAGAAAGTATCTGCAGATCCCAATATCCACTGACAGGTATTTGGGCCTCCTGGAACCCACTTCCCACTGCCTTACAATCTTTCCATACAGTGAGGGTATAGGTTTGCCTCTGAAAGCAACATGTGGTAAGAAAAAGGAAGGAGAGAGATGAGAGGAAGATGGAAAGAGAGAATAAGAGGGAAAACAGGCATACCAACTAACAAATGAAAAGAGACAAAAAGATAAAAAAGATAAACAAAGACTAAAACATACAGACATAAAAACTGACAGAGACCCTCCTATTGATGTGCTGTCCCTCAAAAATACCCATACACAAACAGAAAGTCTTTTTAAAAAGCAATAAAATAAGTAAAGCAAGTACACAAAAAAAAATCAAAACAGAGAGAATAAAAAGAAAAGAACTAAAACAAACAAACAAAAAATGAGCCAAACAAACAGACCAACAAAAAACAAAACCTGCTTTGAGGTGGTTCCTGTAAGTTCAACTTCCTTTCAACTCTGATCTCCAGTCCCTCCCCTGTACTCTCAGTGCAGGCTGATAGGGTTGCTCTCATTGTGGATCAGGTGCCCCAGGCCTACTGTGGGAGGAGGGTGGATCAGATCTGGGCTCATCCAGCTTGCTGCCTGTCAAGTCTCCCACTCAGATCTGATGTGTCTGTGTCTGATCCAGCCTGAGGGAGCCGCATCTGTCTCTCTGAGTTTGATGAAATTACCTCTAACTTCCAGGTTGGAAACTGGGTGGAGCTGGGTGGGGCAATGCAGGTCTCTGTTGGTCTTGGGACAGAGAAAGTGACTCCTGAGGGCATTTTTTCACCCCTCACCGGTTGTGGGGCTCCTCTCCCTGACTGCTCTCTCCATGAATCCTGGGCACCAGCCACTTTGCTGTCACAGGTGATGGTGTGGGCCAGGCTCCAGGTGATGAGCATCAGCTGAATTCGGCAGGCTTTTCTCAGGAGAGTCCTGAGAGCAGCATATGAACCTGTGCACTGGCAGCTCTAATTTCAGGGCAGTGGATGGTTGCAGTCACCTCTGGAGGAGACCCCCAGGTGCATGAACCAGAGTCTCCCGTCAGAAGGACTTTCACTCACCCACCAGCACACACTCACTCTCCCAGGGAGTGTTTATGGATGCTCACTTTTGTGGGGACTCTCACAATCTGACCTGTCCTGTCGCCATCTTGCCCCAGAGATGTAAAAATAAAAATAAAAATTAACCTTGTCTGGCATGAGGTTATCGCTGTCACCATGAATGGAATTTGGGGTTTGGAAGAACCTTTGCCTGCAGGTTTTTCACAATTTTCATAAATTTGAGAAGGTGGATGAGGAGTCCAAGTAGGTCTTCAGCAACTTAGTGACTTTCTACAAGAAGCTGGAGCTAGATCTACAAGAGGATGACTTAATTGAACTCTTGCCATGAGACATGAGGGAGTTACTAAAGAAGACCTAATGGAATTGGAGGCTCAGAGAAAGAATGAAGAGAGACAAAAGGGAAAAAAAGTAACTAGAGAATAGAAATGATTCACAACACTGAAAATGGCAGGGAGGGTTTGTTTTTGTTTGTTTGTTTTTGCTGTTTCATTTTGTCTTGTTTTGTTTTTTTTCAGGGGAGGCACTGCTAGTTGTTAAGGCCTAGGACCTAAATGTAGTACAAGAAGGTTGCAGCAGCCATTCAGAATGTAATCCAATGCTACACTGTCATCAATGATAAGAAAAAAAGAGCTACTACAAAGACATCACTGAATTTTTTTTTCAAGAGGGTAAATAGAAATGAAGCCACTGAATTTTTTTTTCAAGAGAGTAAATAGAACCGAATCTAGAAATAGAACCTGAACCTGTGCCATCAGCATCGGGCACAAGTGAAATTGCAGCTTGCCCTCCATCTCCTATGTATAACTATTCCTCAGCTATATCACCCCCCACTTGCTCTTCCTCCTCTAGTCAGTAACTCTTCTTGCCTGTTCACTTGATGCCAGTCCATGTATGCCAGCTGTTGTACTGTACTGGACTACTGTACTTGTCAAGGTACTATACTGTAAAAACTGTAAAAATATTTTTTTATTTTTTGTTTTATTTTAAATTATGTAAAAAGTATTTTAAATCTATTACAGGATAATATTATATAGTCGATTGTGTTAGTTGAGTACCTAGGCTAACTCTTTGGACTTATGAACAAATTGGACTTACAAATGTGCTCTTGGAATGGAACTTGTTGGTATATGTGGACTTAGTGTACAGTTTTCAAAGCTCTTCCTGTAATTTATTTCTAGTTTATTTCATTGTGGTCTGAGAAGATACTTGATATGATTTTGATTTTTTAAAAATGTTTTTCAAATTTGTTTCATGGTATTAACATATGGTCTGTCTTAGAGAAAATTCCATCTGCTGATGAGAAGAATGTGTATTTTGCAGTTGTTGAATGAAATCCTTTGTAAATATGTGTTAGGTTATTTGGATTTTAATGTAGTTTAAGTCTCATGTGTCTTTGTTGATTTTTTGTCTAGAATATGTGTCTATTGCCAAAATTGAGGGATCTATGCCTCTTTGCACTTTAGTAATATACTTTATATATTTGGGTGCTTCAGTAGTAGGTATATGTAAGCTTATGATTGTTATATTCTCTACTAATTGTTTATTTTATTACTATATAATTACTTTGTCTCATTATGTATTTTGACTTTAAAAATTCTATTTTGTCTGAAATAAGTATAGTTATCCCTGTACCCTTTTGATTTTCTTTTATAAGAAGTACACATCTTTTTTCAATCTTTCTCTTTTAGTTTGTGTCATTACAAGTGAAGTTAGTTTCTTGCAGGAAGCATATAATCAGGTCTTGCTTTTTTTTCTTCTTTTTTAATCCATTCAAGCTATCTTTTTTAATTGGGGAATTTAAACCTTTTACATTTAAGGTTGTTATTGATAAGTAAAGATTTATGTCTGTCCTTTTGTTAATTGTTTTTTGAATGTTTAGTATGTGCTTTCTTTTTTTACTGCTTATCATTAAGTTTTCCTGGTTTTCTGTAATCAAGACCTTTGATTTCTTTTGCTTTCTCATTTGTGCACCTGCTCTACCAGAGAGTTTTAGTTTTTTTATTTATTCATCATGGTAGATATTGTCTTTTTGCTTCCAGATGCAGGACACCCTTAAGCATTTTTTGAACAGCTGGTCTAGCAGTGATAAATTCTTTTGGTGTTTGCTTGTCGTGGAAAGACTTTATTTTTCAAAGATAACTTTGCTAGTATAGTACTCTTTTCTGGCTGTGTTTATTGTTTGTTTGTTTGTTTTGTTTTTTCTCTTCTTTCAGCACTTTGAATATGTTATACAATTTTCTCCTGGTTTAGAGTGTTCTGCTGAGAAATCTGCTGTTAGACTAACAATGCTTTCCTTATACTTGACTGGACATTTTTCTCTTGATCTCTTTATATTTATCTCATTTGACAGTTTGACTACAGTGTGCCTCAAAGCATATTTTTGGTTGAATCTACTTTTGGATTTTTGAGCTTTCTGTATCTGGAGCTCTATTTTTCTCCCAAGATATGGGACATTTTTAGTTATTACTTTATAGAATAGGTTGACTGCGGGGGTCCTGCCCCTGCAGGGATCGGGGGTCTCTGGCAGTGTGACGGCATCAGCAATTCAAACTGGAGGGATAGATATAAAGAGAAAGAAAGGGGGAAGATAGAAAGAGACTAGACTCCTGCTCAAGTGACTAGAAGCCGTTTATTGAATGTTATTCCAGGGTTTTTATCCCCAAACTCTGCAAACTTATCATTATGGGAACTCCTGCTTCTATGGTTACACGAAAGGTAGCATGTGCCTTTCACATGAACAGGTCCAGGTGCACACAGGACACCCCCCACTCTCAAGCAGATGTATTTTTCAAACATGAAGAAAAACATGAAGTTCTTATCCAGTTTCTATGCACCCTTAATTGTTTATAGCTACATAACATCGTTTAATGCTTATACCCAAAAGTAACGTAATGATATATTACCTTTTACTATTCTATGCTAATTCAAACTAGTTTCTATGAAACAGTGGGTGCTATGATTACACTCTCCTAGCACCAGCAGGCCTAATTCAAACTTCACTGGCCCCCCTAAATCAAACTGAACTAACCACACTTCTATAATAAAATGGTTACTAAAAATTTTCTTAATCTATATAAACGATTTTCTAAAACCTATATCTATAAATTTCTAAAATCACATCAAGAGAACCTGTGATTTGCACTAAGTCTCCTCAATGTGACTCAAAGTTAAACTCAAATTGTTTAAAAGCAAAAAACATAAACCGTGGAAAATGGGAATAGTAGACTCCCAAGTTAGTTGTGTTAGTTCCGGTTTCAGAGTCCTCTGTTAGAGCCAGCAGGAGCCTTTCCTGGTTGCGTGTGCCAAGTGGAAAAGGAGGGAGGGAGTGGGGTCAATAGCTCCCAAACGCATCCTCGTGGTCTCAGGGTCAACAGCCCTTCCTGATCCCTAATGCTCAGTGGGCCTCCGTGGCCAGCTCCCAACAGTTGTCTATGACTTTTTCTGTCTCTTCTCCTTCTGAGCTATCAAAATGTAAAAATGTGTTCACTTAATAGTGTCCCAAATGTCTTGTATGGTTTTTCATTTAAAAAATAAAAACAAAGTTTGGGTTGTTTCTAAAGTCTTGTCTTTAATCTTGGAAATTATTTCTTCTGTTTTGAAATGTGGTCTTTTTTATTTAATTTATTGGATTCTTCAATTCCAGAATTTCAATTTAGCTCTTTTCTGTGATACCTGTGTCTTTGTTGAATTTCCCATTCAGATCATGTGTTGTTTTTCTGATTTCTTTTTGTTGTCTATCTGTTCTCCTGCATCTTGTTTAGTTTTCTTAAGATTATAATTTTGAAATTTTTCATGTCTTTCATAGATCTCCTTTTCAAGAAAGCATATTCTTGACTTAAATCAAGATTGAGCATGAATTTTTCTATAAAAAGAATGACTCATTTTAAATAAAATTTTTCAGTGAGGATAAAAATGTAACAATTACAAGTTTTAAAATAATTTAATTTTATCATTAACACTATCAAAATAGTGACTATCTTGTTTAAGATGCAAAATAAATTTTAGAATAATAGATAATTTTTGTGAATTTTATTCTATTTTCTGTTGCTGTGACAAAAGTTATTTAGGAGTATTTTAATTAATGTTCTATTAATCATGAGCTAATCACCTATTAAAACCAAGAAGCTCAAAGTGAATCCTTCATCTTTCCAAAAAAGTAAATATATTTGAAGTGTTACAGATTTACATATAATTATTACAATGTATTTTAAAATATGTGAATTTTACATTTACTTTTGATATATTTTCACTATACATACATTTTTTATTAATTTTGATTATTCTACTTGAAGCAAACCATTTGACATACAAAAGCAAAATCTAAATTGTTCCCATTCTTCATTTGCAACTTGTAGTATCATATCCCCAGATGGAGCTGGTCAACTACTGGACTGACAAAATAAAAATGATAGTCCACAGTGAACAGTATTCAGCCTTTAAGAATCACCATCATTCATAATCATATCTTATTCATGATAATCTAGTTAGCAGTGAACATGAATAATATTCCATGAATCATCATCATGTTCCAAGACACAATTTCTATTCAAAATAATGAAGATTCAAGGAACAGATTTTTTTTTGTTGCTAATTATATGGCATAGAAAAACGACAGGACTATTATTGCAAATAGGCCATTTTTTGTAGTTTAGAATTATCTCCTGAGCACTAGCCCAATTGGTGCAGTCATGTACCTTTCTTCTTGTGATGTATTTCTTTGTTTAACAAAGCCTTTACTGCAGGACTATTCTCCAGGTGGTCTTGGGCCAAATGAGTTCTTGCTTGTAGTTATCAAGAATAACTGTAGAATGTGCTGAAAATGCAATATCCTGAGATAGGAAGGAATTGTCTGAAATAGTCCAGGCTTTGTTCCAATTCTTCTCAGTTAATGTAATATCTTGAGCTAGGGAAAAATTTCCTGGGGTAACGCAGGCTTTTCTCCTCTCTCCTAGCAGTAGTATGCCCATCAAAGCTTTGTTTAATGTGTTAAGTTATCCCAGATGTATATAAAACTTTAGGGTTCCTCAGAATGATGCAAAATAGGGCACTTGGAGTTAAGATTCTACCTTCTTAGAGCAGCTTTCTTGCACCTTGGAAGACTTTTTCACAATGAATCCAAGATGTTTTCTTTCACTCACTGCCTAACTGTAAGTAATAACTTCATTCAAATAACTTGTGTATGTGTTTGCTATGTCTCACTGGGCTCAGACAAATGGATATGCAGTGCATAGTGGTCCTAATCAGTAGCTCAGGGTTAAGCAGGCATAGTATAGGTACTCCTGTTTCTGGTGGTTTGTTTATAGTGATGATCATTGCTATTCTTCACAAAGTGGTAGTCCTTTATTGATATTAGTAATTAGTTAACCACTTTGTACCTACTCCAAAACTTGATTCAGATGACAAGAATGGTAATACCCACATTTATTAAGAAAGTATAAAAATAATTATTATTCATACAATGAAGCTTTCTGGGGAGGTTAGTTCAGGCCCTTAAGAAGTCGAAACAATAGCTTAAGAAACAAGGAGGAGAGACTGGCTTGAGTTTTTAATTTTTAGGAGGCAGGGTTAAGATAAGTGTTACCTACGCTGAGCTATGGTTCAATTAGTTTGGACTTTCCACCAGCACCAAAGGAAGCAGTACTCAGAATTTTTATCAGCTTGACCAGATATAAGGCAGAAGGGAAAGGGATGTGATGGGGCTTGAAATCTATGCTCAATCAAATACCAATAATGAGTCAAACATTTTAATAAAATTAACCCTTTGGCTAAATAATAACTAAAGTGTATTATGTCTCATTTCATTGAATTTAAACTTTTTGATTAATCCATTACTGTGTTTTATCATACTCACAGCCTGAGTCTGGCAAGAAAGGTGGGGGCCCATTGCATTCCTTATTTAAAAACCCAACATTATGTACTTTGAAAAAGTTAAATAGGTGACAGTACTCATCAGTAACACCTTGAACGTCAAAGAGGATATGTAATATCTTGATGAAGACTTATATAGTGACCTTAGTATGTGTAGAGACTTGTATGACTTGGATTTATATTTTGGTTCTATAAAGCAAGAAATTTTCAGAAGGAAAACATGGAATAAATAATGTTGCTACCATTGGATAGAATACATAGCCAAATTATTGGTGATGATTTACATCTTCAAATATTTGAAAATAAATTCAATTTATGGTCAGGGCATTTAGGGCTAAGGCACCTACATAAAGTTTGGAAAACTGCAATAATTTCAATAACGACATACATGGGTTAAATAAATGTGTATAAATACATATATTACCTCTAGAACTCAAGAAGACCCAGATGTTAGATTAATTTTAATATAATAGGTATTGAGTGCATCAGTAGTTATTTCTTGATAGTTTCTGAGAATGAGCTGCCTAAGAGCTAAGAGCTTTTTGCATTTTTCATATATTTATACATACATTGATTTAAAAAAAAATTTTATTTGAAAGATGTGGGTTACAATTCAGATTTAGAAATTTAGCCATATAAGTAGTCATCATACAGGTAATGTTTGGGCCTCCCTCTGGTCCCCACTTCACATGGTTTAAGATTGATGTTATGTGTCTCCCTTCCTCCCTTGGCAGTGCCTCACTACTGTCAATACCTTTCTTTTTGTATTATGGTAAATGTTATGGGTCTGCTTATGAGTGAGAACATGTGGTACTCAGTTCTTGGTTTCTGTGATAGATCACAGAGTATGATAGACTCTAAATCCATACAAGTTGCTGCAAAGTCCATAATTTTGTTCTTATTTATGGCTGCATAATATTCCATCTTATATATATGTACTATACTTTTCTTTATCCAGTCCAGTTTCGATGGGTAGCATGGTTGGTTCCATGTTTTTGTTATTGTGAATAGTGCTGCAATAAACATGCATGTGCATTTAAATTTTTTGTAGAGTAATTCAAGTTCCTCTGGGTCATATGGAAGGTCAATTTCTGTTTCTTTTAGGAATTGTCACACTGTTTTCCATAGAGGTTGAACTAGCTTGCATTCCTAGTGTAGAAGTGCTCTCTTTTCTCCTCATCCTAGATAGTATCTGTTGTTTTTTGTTTTATTAATGATGACCATTCTTACTGGAGTTAGGTGGTATCGCAATGTGGTTTTGATTTGCATTTCTCTGATAATTACAGAGGCTGAGCATTTTATCAAGTGTCTGTTGGCTGCTCGTATGTCTTCTTTTGAGAAATGTCTATTCATGTATTTTGCCTACTTTTTAATGGAGCTATTTGTTTTATTTTTCCTTTTGGCATTTCTTAACTTCTATCTTGAGTAGGACCTAGTAATGTGTGATATCTAATAAAAAAATTCACAAGGTGGATAATTAAAGAAGAATACTTGAGCTTTTTATATGCAGGAAGATGAGGTTCATAATAAATTAAGGATTGAAAATTTTGTATCCTAGATGATGTAGATACATGCCAGAGCCTGTACACAAACAAGTCCTATTATTCATTGACCCCAAAAAAAGACTATTTATTTACGTACACCAAGGATTTGGTATATTGGCTTACTAAAAGTTCTTAGCAATTGTTGAGCATCACCTGAAAGGTTGCTCAAAGCTTATGTATGTGTTTGTTTGTGCTTTAACAAATTTAGCCGATTAGAACAACATTTAATGCTTCTGGACAAGCGCTGTTGTGTGTGGAAATTATTTCTATTATAAATCTGATTGCTTATCACTAATGCACTGCTACAATCTTTTGTAAGGCACCATGCTTAAAATGATTACAATCGTCTCCTAACTGGATAATTGCAATTATCTCCTAACTGGACTCCCAGCTTTCAGCTTCATTCTCTTACAAAAGTGATCATGAGACCAGAGTCAAATTACATACTCTCTCTGTTCAAAAATCCAGTTTTGATTCCTTATTTCATGTAGAGTAAAAGCTAAAACGTTAATAACAGCTTAGAATGCTATAGGTCTTTGCTATTACACCTGACATCTGTGACTTCCCTCAATTCTTAATTGCTTCCTTGTCTGCAGTTTCCATACAAACTTCCTTTGCCTCTGCCAAAAATACTGTACTCTAAGTCCTGCAGAATAACTCTTCTCACTGCCTGGAACTCACCCCTCAATATCTACTTTGCTCACTTTCTTTTTTTTCGCTTCATCTAAATCTTCACTCAGAAATCTGAACACTAGGCACATTAACACAAGGGTGAGATCACCAGTTGTAGGGCACTGCTTGGGGAGGGAGGAAGGAAGACGAATAGGGGATAAGTGAAAACACAAAGGGTACCTAGTCTACTACCGGTGACAGTAAGGGACAGTGAGAAGCCCAAATTTTAGCTGTATGCAGCCTATTTGCTTAGTTAATCCTCACTTGTACCCCTACAACTCCATAATTCAAGAATAAAATTAAATTTAAAAAGGAAAAAGAAAATAAATTATCTCCTCTAAGAGAGCTAACTTGATCACTCAATTTATATTTGCAAATTGACCACTGTGTACCCAATTTCCATTTTAAAAGTTTGCAATAGTCATCACCTTCTAACATACCATATAATTTACTTATTAAGATGTTTATACTTATTATGCATTAGTTATTCTCTCTCCACAAAAGAATTTAAGTACTTCTCGAAAAGTATAGACACACATTTTCCATTTGTTTGTCCACAACTGTATCTCAAATATGTAATAAATAATCAATAAATGTCTAGGCGACCCATAAAAGTTAAACAAAACAGCATATATAGATCATAATGTAAATCCCAAAATATAAATACTATAAATTCTATTCTCTGACAATAAAGCAATAAATGTGAAAACTAATGACAAACTAACTAGGAAAACTTCCTCAGCAGCAAAATTAGTGAATGAAACAAATCTTATTTAAATGAACAAGAAAATAACTTAGTTATATAAAGTTTATCTTAGCCTCTTTTTTCTTTAGAGATAATTTTGTTCTGTTTTTATATTTCATATAGAAAACTGTGATTATTATCCTGCAAGGAAGTTTTGGTTATACATTGATCTATCTCATAAATATTCTGCTGCTTTTAATTTTCTTTTAACTTGGCCCGAGTTGCTTAACTAACACTAAAGCTGATTATTGTGCAAATTTTTTTTTTTTTTTTTTTTTTCGAGTTGGAGTCTCACTCTGTCGCCCAGACTGGAGTGCAGTGGCCACTCCCGGCCACCGCAGCCTCGACCTGCTGGGCTCCGGCGATCCTTCCGCCTCAGCCTTCCCAGTAGCTGGAACTACGGGGGCGCGCTACCACGCCCGGCTCATTTTTTCCTTTATTGTAGAGATGTGGTCTCGCCAAGTTGCTCAGGTGGGTCTCGAACCCGCGAGCTCAGGCAATCCACTCACCTCAACCTCCCAAAGCACGGGATTACAGGCTGAGCCACCGAGCCTGGCTGTGCAAATATTTTTTAAATTATAGCCTTAATTTTTTAGTATTATACTATGGTTAAATCAAATAATCTTTACTATTTTTGTTTTTGATAAACATCAGATATTTTGTAGTGTGGTTTGGTAAATAGCTTTTTCTTTTCTTTTTTTTTTTAGTTGGAATCTCACTCTGTCGCCCAGGCTGGAGGGCAGTGGCCGCTCCCGGCCACCGCAGCCTCGACCTGCTGGGCTCTGGTGATCCTTCCTCCTCAGCCTTCCGAGTAGCCGGAACTACCGGCGCGCGCTACCACACTCGGCTAATTTTTTGGTTTATTGTAGAGAGCTCACCAAGTTGCCAAGGCGGGTCTCGAACCCGCGGGCTCAGTCAATCTACTCACCTCAGCCTCCCAAGGCGCCGGATTGTAGGCTGAGCCACTGAGCCCGGCTAATAGATATTTTGTAAAAATAAATATTTTGTAAAAATAAATATTTTGTGATCACTTGAGAAGAAATAATTAATTATAGCAAATTTGGAAAGTGAATTTGTAAAAGAAATACTATATTTTATTAAACACTTTTATTAATTAATTGTATTTACTACATTTTATTTGGTGTGTTTGAAAAACATGCTGCTTTTGTAATCAAAATAGCAACTTTAAATTAAATTTGGTAAGTTAATATCAGATTATATTAGATTGAGAATTGCAGTTATCAATATTAATTATAAAAAACTAATTAATAAGAACAAAAGGCCAAGTTTAATAAGTATTTTAAGAGCTAACGTCTCAGATTTATAAAAATATGAAAAAAAATTGCTTTAAACTTAGCCATTAAAATCTGGTAGCTTTATGTACACTACAAAAGAGATATTACAGTAAACTCACATTTCATTTTTTTTTATAAAAATTCATTTAATAAACTTAACATAAGATTCTTATAGCTTAGATAAATATAAGAAAATGCTTCCTTTAATTACCTTATATTTCTGCTTTCTTCCCAAGCTGTAGTAAATTTAAAAATTTAAAGGCATGCAAATAATATATACATTTAATAAGTCTCAAGATATAAAACTAAAAGAATAATTCCCTAATACTAATTGCCATTATAAATATAAAATTACATTTTAAATGGTATTAATAAATATATAGTCTTATATACTTTATCTGCAACATAAGCAAATAATAACAGTTATTTGTTTCATCTCTAAATTAAATTATAACAGTGTATTACAGTGATTTACAATGTTACCATTGAAAAATATTGTTAGTGTAATTATATTTTCCTCAGAATTACCCTAAATTCTGATTAGGTCTATATTATATATTTATTTCTAAGATTGGCAATGCGTTCTTTTCTTCCTCCCAGGTGCACAGTAGAATGGATTTCTACTTTGCTAATTCTGTTACCTTCATTGAGTAGTTATGAATAGTAAATATTATCCACATATTAGATGAACAAATTTCTTGCTGGAAAAGTCTTGATTTTCTTAACTAAATGATATGTATTATGTAAACTCTAGATCTGAGAACTAAGGAGTTAGAATGGGGAACTAATTAATAATCAACTAAATATGTGCAAATTAAAAGAGCAATATTATTATTATTATTACAGAAGAGTTAGCATTTACTGAGCATTTACCAGGCATTTTGGGAAAGATTTTATGTACAATATTTTATAACTGATTAATGAAATTTGAATTATATTCTGTCTGAAATTTAGTCTATGTGACTTTAAGATATTACATTTCATTTCTATAGGACACCAGATTGCCAAGTAGTTCACTTTTAAGAGAGGATTACCCTGCATTTCAACTTCCATTTATAATTTGAACAGACTTTAAATGTAACCAGAATGAGTTAATGGGAGAATCAATAAAAAGTGGATTACATTTACATAAAGTTTTATTTCAAAATTGAACTTATAAGGCAAAAATTGCACATAATACAAATTACCATTGAATATATTATGGGAACATTCCATATTAAAGTTAATCAAAAATTCTCTCCATCCAGCTTTTCTTCAGTGTTCTGATAAAGTGCTCTGTGTGTGTGTGTTTGCTTGAGAAACAGACTATTTTGGTTTAGTCATATTAAGTGGGAGGAAAAGTAACTAAAACAATCAAATTATGTTACCATACTCAGTATATTTTATCCACCAATAAAGAGTCCCAGAGCTAAGCTTAGCTGAGGAAACTACTGTTTTGTGTGTCTTATCTCATGCTTACTCTCATAGAACTCTCATTATAATCTCATACAAACACTCAAACAGGGGATTATGTACAAAATTACATGCATACCCTTGTTTGACAGTATATTTGGCCATTTTTGTCTTTCATTCACCCTCCATAATTTTAGAATATTTTTTGTCATTTAAAAATGTGTTGAGAAATATTATCAAAATTTGGAAAACAATGTAATTTGTTAACATTTAGACTTCGAGCATATGTGATACCTCTATTACTGTATTACTTATACTCCTAAGTGTATAAAGACCTAATTCATTTAGTAGAAATCAATCTGTGATTTGGGAAAGTGGGAGAACAAAAGGAGAAGATTAGTTCATCAATGATAGAATCTGAAGGGAAATTACACCAAGGGACAAGATAATTAGTGTTGTTATTTTACCTGAGTGCCTCAACCCTAGAACTCCACTAGTGGGAAAAAGAGTCTGAATTTAGTGAGTTCTCCTAGGGGAATTCCTGAAAGGACAGAGAGAATGGAACATTTACTTATTAGTAAGGATATTAGAACATGTAGCTGATAGAGAAAATTAAAATATAATCCTACTTGCCTAGCTTCAAGATTTCTAAAAACTGCCCAGATAATAATCATCTATCTAGTTATAAAAAAAACATACAAATATTTCTTTAGATACCACACAAGAAACGTGACTTATCCAATCAAGTCACTAAATTCAGCCAAAATTCAAGAGGATGCAAATAGTCTTCCTCTATCATTAGAGGGGATTAGCAAATAGTTGGTGGATTACCCTAATCATGTCCTTTTGTTGTTGCCACCTGTAGGTGCTTCAGTCTACAGCTCCAGGTGAACTCTGCATTCCAGACATTCTAACCATCAGGGCAGACATAGAGGTAAAATCATCCTGGGCATTTTGAACCAATGTAACCACTATGAGAATGAATTAATGAGTTAAGAGATTGCAATTAAAATGACATTCTCCTTCTTTACTATGACTGGAAATGGGCTGATTGGATGAGTACATTGCTCTGGAAAGAGTCTTACACTCATCCTGCTTCAGTAAAAGTCAGGCACTTAAAAGCGATACTGTTACCTGAATAAATCACCATTTCAACATCCTTTATTTATGAATACATAGACTAAAAATATTCAGAGAAAGAAAATTTAGCTACTTGTCCACTGCCTTCTGAAGAGTAAACTGCTACATACCCCTTAATAAACCACTCTTTCTGACTAATTTTTATGCTTATTTACCTATCCAGTTACACATTACATTGCAAAGGAAAATGAAATATGCACAATAGAAATCACATTTCATAAAATAATTGTTTTTTGTTTGTTTGTTTTGGGTTTTTCTTGAGTTGGAGTCTCACTCTGTCTCCCAGACTGGAGTGCAGTGGCCGATCCCGGCCACTGCAGCCTCGACCTGCTGGGCTCTGGCAATACTTCCGCCTCAGCCTTCCAAGTAGCTGGAACTACAGGCACGTGCTACCACGCCTGGCTAATTTTTGATTTATTGTAGAGATGAGTTCTCGCCAAGTTGCCCAGGCGGGTCTCAAACCCACGGGCTCAGGCAATCCAGTCACCTTGGCCTCCCAAAGCGTGGGATTACAGGCTGAGCCACGAAGCCCGGTCAAAATAATTGTTATATGCCTTCTTCTTATCAAAATTTGATCACATTGTTAAGGTTGAGAGACCCAAGAGATTAAAAAAAAAAAAAAAAACACTCTAAGAGAACTATTACTATATGAATTCCTACCCCACGTACACTGTATTTGTTTGCAGTGTTTGTACTTAGAATTTTGTTAAGTTTAATTTTTGTTTGTCTCATAAAATAACCGATTGCTTCCGCAACTGCTGCTAGCAGTATGTGAATGTCAAGTAATAAACACCTCCCGGACATTCCTTTGCTTAACCTGCCTGCTTGCTAAACCTAGTTTATCTGACATTCCACTCTGCTCATTTAGCAGCTCCCCCAGCAATCACAGGTAGCTGAGCGGACCAGACCAATCCCAAGTGCCCCCGTACCCATTAGGAGAAATTAACCTATCATGTAAAACCAAGTTTAAAGTTCTTTCCCCTCCCTCTGTAATGATGTATAAAAACTGCTTGCCATGCTGGATCAGAGCTCTCATCCCTGAAGCTGCTGCTTCGGGCATGAGCCCAGACTCGAGCCTGAATAAAGACCCTTGTGTGTTTGCATCAGAGCTGGCTCTTTGTTGGTCTCTCGGATTCTGAAATTTGGGTTTAACAAGGTCAGTTTGCACTTTGCCTTATCTCCCTAAAATGTATTATAGATTTTTTTTAAGGTTAAAACCATAATCTAACTTGTTTTTAATGCCTACCTAGCATTTAATTGTGTGGATGACATGATATATCATTATTCCTTTAATAAACAACATGTAAGCATATTGCACAGATTTGTTATTGTTCAAGTAGGATGTAACTATAGTTATACATATATCCCATGCTATACTGTATGTAAAATAAATATTTCATAGGGGAATTACTGAACACTGAGAAATACATACTTAAAATTTTGAATCATATTCCTAAATTATATTTTTAAAGATTTGGCCAATTATTGCTCAGCTTAGCAATGAAGGAGAATTCTTATCCTTTTCCCAATTTTTTCCAAAAAGTGTGTTCTAAATAGTTTTTAGAATTTTGCAAGTATTTTCACTTTAAAAAGTTTTCTGTATGCATTAATCCACATTTTAAATGTCTAAGATGGTTGAGAATAAGTTCAAATATTTAAAACATTTATTAACTATTTGTATATCTTCTTTGATAAATTGCTTCCTAATTTTTTTTTTTGATTTGGAGTCTCACTCTGTCGCCCAGACTGGAGTGCAGTGGCTGCTCCCGGTCACCACAGCCTCGACCTGCTGGGCTCCAGCAATCCTTCCGCCTCAGCCTTCCAAGTAGCTGGAACTACAGGTGTGCTCTACCACCCTGGCTAATTTTTTGAATTATTGTAGAGATGAGGTCTCGCCAAGTTGCCCAGGCGGGGTCTTGAACCCGCGGGCTCAGGCAATATATATATATATATATTTTTTTTTAACTTGCTTCTGATATCTTAGACATAGTATGCAAGGAACTGTCATTAGACATTTATTTGCTTCTAACTAAAGGCAAAAAATCTAGACTAAATAGATGACATAGATACTCAAGGGAAACACTGTAATACCAAGTAGACAATTTATATCAATGGTTAGGTCTCTTAATCTCTCATTGAATGGTGCCCATAGAAACCTAAAAGAAACTTAGCTTATTCTTAGTTTAGTCTTTTTGCCTCAGCATAACCATTAGAAAGCATTCAGACATTCTGCTAAAGTACAAGTAGCAGCCTATCCCATCCCCCACCCTCAACAAATCTCCATCAGATGCAAGATCAGGACAGACCAACCTTTCAATTGATTGTTTAGCATAATAATCTCTAGTAAACTTTTAGGCTTCTTGTCAGAATAGAAGATCAAAGATCACCCTTTGGCTGGCCAAAGTTATAAAAGTAATAATAGGACCACCTTTGGTCAAGGAGTTTGTGATTTGCAAATGTCTAACAAGTCTCTTTCAGGAATTCCCCCAGCTCCCAGGGTTAACTTAATCCGCCCTTTGTGACCTATGTGGCACAAATAAACCCCACCATGGCAGCAATCATGTGACTAACCCACCCATCTACCTGCTGTCCATCACCTGACTTCAGTACGTGCTCCTTCTCTGCCCCTTTGTGATGACTTAGAGAAGACCACCACCCAATCACCTTAAAGGTCATCTAAGGGAATGGTTAAAAGGACTCAACCACCAGTAGCCAATGGCCATTGTCTTGCTAGACTCTGGTGTGGCCATGTGCTCTTTGAGTATGGCTGTCACCATGCTTTCTGGCTTTGGCCCCCTCCTCCACCTTGGGGAGGTGAATCTTCTCTCTGCCTTCTCTTTCTCTCTCTAATTTACTTTTAAATAAACTTTTCTTTTTTTTAACCTCTTTGTGTGTTGCAATTCTTTGCATTACTCGAATCTCTGGGTTACTGGTACTATGCCTCCCCTCACCCCTCCAGCACACTGCCCTCACCCTATCTGGACTCTTAACACTCAGGATACATGGAACCTTCAACCAAATTTTAGCAATTGTGCAAAGAACAAGGATCAGGCTGGAAAATGAAGCAGTGGTAAGACTTTGTAAAGTATACTAAATCATATTAAAAACTTTGTTTATATTGCGTGAGCAATTAATATATATATTAAGAAAAGATACATCATGAATTGGTGATAAAGTTTAAAAGTTCATAGATGCTAAAAATGTAAAGAATTAATTGGATAGGCTCAGTACAAGAAATACATTGACAAGTACAAAATGTTCCCATGTTCGAATAAATTAGGCAAGTAGCTTGGAGTATGTTAGAGGCAATGGAGACTGATAGAATTAGACTGAGTTTGGACAGAACTGAAGAAAAATTGAAGATTGATTGGATTTGAGGTATTAGAGAAAGAATTAAGAAAGATGCTTAACTTTTTGTTTGCATAAGGGTATTATTACTGAAGAAGAAAAGTATACAGAAGAGAATATGATACAAATCAAATGGGATGACATTTGACTATAATGGTGTATAGTCTGCATACTACTTTCTAATTATCCTTCATTGCTAAGGTGAGCATAAATTGACCAAAACTTTTAAATCATAATTTATTAGTATCAGTCAAAATGTTAAATGTGTACTTCTTAGTGCTCAGAAAAATGGTTAACAATATCAATATAATTTCTTATATTTATAGAATTATTGATAGTGAATTCATTTCTAATCACATGAGATGATATCATCTTATGTGATTAGATAAAATTATAGACTAGTTATAAGGATGAAGTTGAGTTTTAAAATGGCATTTCCAATAAAATATATTATATTATTATCTATTTTGTGAAGTCACTGTGCAATTGACTATCTTAGATGTCTAAATACAGAGAACAGAAACTTAAAAGCTTGCAAATTTCAAGTAATCATGTAAATTATTATCTTTACAGATCAATCAAAAGTTTTAGTCATATATTTCTTTCTGAAGACTTTTTCTTCTTTCATATTTTTATGCATTTCAAATGACTATACTTACTTTGTTAAGTCAAGTATCTTTCAAAAAGGCATTATTAATATAATCTAATGGTTTTTTTTCCTGTGATTTTTATGGAATTTAAAAAGCTTACTTTACCAGTTAGTCACCAACCAAATGCTGTAACAGAAAAGGCAACACATAGCATGAATTAATACCCAGAAAAATAGTGGAAAGTCTTCTTAAAATATTTCAAAGATAAAGAGACCTTTATCTTTGAATGAGATATCTTTGAATGAGAAGAGAAAGAAAGGAAGGAAAAGGAGGAAGAGGAAAAAAAAGCGAGAGACCAAACACAATTGGCCTTTGATATTTCTTTCACAGAACTGTGCTTCATTCTAACTTCTCTTGAACATCAGCTTTATATCCCAGGGTGCAGTTAAATATTTCACAAAGAGGAATATAAAAAAGATCAAAAAGGTTCTTTCTGAAATTAAAATGGAGTAGATCAATGAGAAGAGTTTCTTCTTGCAAATCCCTTGCTTTATAGTTCATCATTGCATTTTGCTGTAAAATTACAGTAGCCTTTGAGAATTTGATGCCATTTATGTGCAGTCCCTCATTTACCCTTGATTTTTAAGTACCATTAATCCTGTTTTCCACTGTTTCTACCCTGCACATTTTGATGTTTTGTTCTCAGTAGATTTTCTTTGCTAAAATATATATTATATATATATATATATATAGAGAGAGAGAGAGAGAGAGAGAGAGAGAGAGAGAGAGAGCTTCTTTGCTATTATCTTCCAGCTTTCCTTTTCTTTCATGCGTGCTAAGTTTAGTTCATATTTATTTAACTAACAAATACCTTTAGTGTTTGTTTAAATCACTTAAGGACATTAAAGGATCACTTTACTTATAATTATTTATGGTTTTTTTGCACTGGCTCACTTTTGAAAAAAATTTTGAACTGAAGGGATTACATGAGTTCACACGGGATTATCTTCTTAATATATTGTCATTCAACTATATTAGCTTTTTTAGTTCATACATGTTTAATAGGTCATGATCTACTATTTAGTGTAATATGATAAACACGGCTGTCAAAAAATAATCATGGAAATGTATTTGGCTCGCCTGAACAGTGAGCCAGCAGCTATTGAGAAAACTTTAGGTCTTTCAGCAAAAGAGGATATTCCCAAACTCAGTTATTCACATGGCTGTCAACTTCTTCTTACTGTGAAGTACTGCACCTAAACTCAGCTCCCCACAGTCTTCTGGGGTCAAAGAAGTAGGGAAACTGTCACCTAAATCAAAGAATTAAGTAACCTTATCAATAAGTTTGTCTACACTGACAAAATTACTCTTTGTTTGGACTATAAGAAAGAGAACGGTTGACTGATTTCCCTTTTCTGGAAGGCAAACCCGTACTATTTGTCTATCAGAATACTCTTTTTTATATCTTTCTGATTATGAGGTATAAGATTCAAGTCTTCTCTTTTTAGTTGACTCCTGACTTTTGTCAATAAAGACCTTTTCCTTAATGCATACTATATAAATTGTGGAATTAGTCAAGAACCCTCATTGTTAAACAGGCGGCAATTGGAAAAATTCCTAAATTGCAGGATTCTTACCCAGTCTTATTTCAATGTCACTTTGTTTTTAATTTTAAAAAATACATAAACTGTCAGTTCATTTGTTTCTTTCTTTTTTCATTCTAATAGTCTGGCAAAATTCCAACTCTATTTACAATCATCTCTCAGAGTTCTTCTTCAATATAGTAGGATCTGACTAATGGAAAACACAATCAGAATGACTCTTGTCATTTGTTTTTCTGTTTTGTTTTTTGGGGGGGGGGTTTGAGTTGGAGTCTCTCTGTCATCCAGGCTGGAGTGCATGGGACCCTCACGTATACAACAGTCTCAACCCACTGGATTCAGGTGATCCTTCCACCTCAGCCTTCCAAGTCGCTGGGACTACAGGTGAACAATACCATGCCCGGCTTATTTTTTGATTTATTATAGGGACGAAGTCTCACCAAGTCACCTAGGCTGGTTTGGAACCCCTGAGCTCAGGCAATCCTCTCGCCTTGGCCTCCAAAAGTACTGGGCTTACAGGCTTGAGGGACTATGCCCAGCCAGCTCTTGTCATTTGAATGATAATTTATCTCGTCAGCTTTTTTTTTTTTTTTTTTGAGTTGGAGTCTCACTCGGTAGCCCAGACTGGAGTGCAGTGGCCACTCCTGGCCACCGCAGCCTTGACCTGCTGGGCTCCGGCGATCCTTCTGCCTCAGCCTTCTGAGTAGCCGGAATTACAGGCATGCGCTACCACGCCCGGCTGATTTTTTGATTTATTGTAGAGATGAGGTCTCGCTGCCCAGGCGGGTCTCGAACCCCCGGGCTCAGGCAATCCACTCACCTCAGCCTCCCAAAGGCGCGGGATTACAGGCTGAGCCACCGAGCCCGGCTTCAAGTCAGCTTTTTAAAAAATATTGTTAGCCTATTTTCTCCCCTTGAAATATCATCGCCCTCTCTTCATACTCAGGTCCAGCTAATTCTCTTTCTTTGTATTTCACTGAGTAAACAGCAGCATCTCAAGAGAATTTGCACAACCTCCCATGGTTCTGTCTGTTCAGTGAGCTACAATTGTGCCCATAAATTCTGCCTTTTCTATTACTCTGTGCACACAATGTGTGCTTCCATCTAGGACCAACTCCCCCACATGTAACTTATTTTCATTTGGCTGATTTCACCCATATGTATGGCTTTAAATGCTTTTACCAGGATAAATGCTTATTATTGTATATTTCTATCTGAGAATCTTACACTGAATCCTTCTTTAGTGTTGTCTTAAGGAAATATAGGTGTAGAATAATCAGTATTTCAAACGTATGTTACAAGTCACACTATCCATTCATTCCCCAAACTCTAGTACTCCCATATTTTTAGAAAAAATGGCACTTCAACACTATTAGTGGTTTAATTCATTCATTTTACTGAAAATTTTAATTTGTTATTTATTCTTATTCTACAGTTTGTCAGCAAAACTCTACCGACTCTAATCCATGATCATAATACAAACGCTTCCGCTACAAACATCTTAGCCCAAACACCGTGATTTATTGATTTATTTAATTTTCTTTCTTTCTTTTCCTTCCTCCCTCCCTCCCTCCTTCCTCTTACTGTCCTCCCTCCCTCCCTTTTTTTCTTCCTTACATTTTTCTCTCTCTCCCTCTCTCTCCTTCCCTCCATCCTTCCTTCCTTCTCTCTGTTTCTGTCTCTTTCTCTCCCCCCACCTTACTTCCTCTCTCTCTCTCTCTCTCTCTCTCTCTCTCTCTCTCTCTCTCTCTCTTTCCTAGAGAGTTGTGGTAGATTTCCAAGTGGTTCCTAGCCCTTTGCTGTATATTCTCCTCTGATCAGGCACAATTCTTCTTTAACAGTTTAGTCCTATGAAAGACCTAAGAGTTTTCAATGGTCTGTAACAGCCTGTGGGATGTGTTTCCTATTGCAATACTCTTAGGTCTCACTTCCCTGATCACTTCCTTGCTCACTGGGCGCTGGATGAAACCCTGCTTTTGCTGTGCCTTTTCCCTGGAATGTTTTTAATTAAATACTCTCATGGTCCTCTCCTCATCATCCTTAGGTCTTACTCAGATATCACTTTCTCAATGAAGCGCCCGATCTCTTTATTGAAAATTACACCCTCCAGGCTTTCTTTCCACATTTCTTCCTTTTGTTTTCTGCATAGCACCTACCGCCATCCACAATAGTAAACAATTTGTTTTCTCTCTCTCTTTTCAGTTTGCCCTGTATCCACGTATCCCTGATCCTTTTCTTAGAACACTGTTTGGTAAATAAAAAACATTCTCAATAATTTTTTGGTGTTAACATTACTATTGTTTCAAAAGGATAATTCAGCATTACTTTTAGTAGCTGATACAAAATATCAGCAAGTAGCAAGGCTCTAAATTTTATAATTGTTATCATGTATGATGATCACTTCATATAGTTTTCAAATTTTTAAAGATAGGATTACAACACAAATATATTATTGGAAAATCTATTTTACCAAAAAAGTGTTTATTAGCAAAAATTTTGTACCTAAATAAAATAGAATGCTCAAACACATATGTAACCTAATAAGTCTTCAGACTCTTAACCTAATGGATACCAAGATATTATCAACATGTTGTGAAAATATGGTTACTGAGTGAAATATATATTTATTGACATTAATTTTGTAAGACATTTTTCTGAGTAATGCTATGATAAAATCTAATGTCTAAAAAATATACTCAACTATTTAAACTAATTGGTTAGTACATTCATAGATTCAACCAGTTTTTGTTGAATGAAACCATAGTCTACTTTGTTAAGGGCATCAGTAATATAAAACTGAATAAGACGTAGATACCTCAAGAATCTTAAAGTCATCAACTATTGGAGAGACACATATTAAGGAGACAGTATCATCTGATATGAATGATCAGGAACCAACTTTGCAAGGCATTATTAAACTTGGTGAACTTACAGAGTCTATGATCAAACCATCTGTCTTAGAAATTGAGTAAATGCTTTTCTCAGTGCCCTAGAGTTGATTGAATATGAGAATCTGCCTTACACTAAATATCTCACAAGAGATGACATATATAGTTCAGATCTCACTTTTTATTTGAATTATGTAAGGTGATGCGTGGAAATTTACAGTGACTTGAACAGCATAATATCTTCCTGAAAGTAAGTTATCTGGTAGAACAAGTTCTTAACTTACTGTATGGATAATTCTATTAACAACAACAAAACAGAGATGATTGTCCATCTGTCAAATTAATAATATATTGCAAAGAAGTGTGAAGAAAGTGATGCTTTAATTGTTTTTATGCAAAGAAGCAGCATTTGTACGTGAAAACCAGAATTTAGCTTTGCACTGAATTTCGTGGAATTGATTACTTCACCTACAATGATGCAAGAAAATAAACATAAAAATCTTGTTTGTAGTGGTCAACTACTGATGTACAACACATGTTCAACAACTTAGTGGCTTCAAACAACATCCTATTTCACAGTTTCTATAGGTAATAAGTCTGTCCACTACTTGACTCTGTTCTCTGCTTACCCAAGACTTTAATTAAGATCTCACAAGACTGCAATCAAGGTATCAGCTTAGTTATAAATCTTATCTGAGGCTGGGGGCTTTCTTCCAAGTTATTCAGGTTGTTGACAGAATCCAATTATTGTGTTGGTAGGACTGAGGTCCTTGTTTTCTTACAATCTATAAGGGGGTCAGGGACCACTCTCAGCTTCTAGAGGCTCCTGCAGTTTTTTGCCATTTGTCCTCCATAGGCAGTTCATAACATGGAAGATGACTTCTTCAGAGTTAACCATAGACTTTTACTCTCCAAGTTTTATATAACAGAGTATTACATAGCATAAAAAATTAGGAATGATCATCTATTACTATTTGCCATTGACTATAACCTAATAAAACAATCATAAACATAATCCCATCATATTTCCATTTTCTGCCTATGTTCTAGAGGTGGGGGTTAGACAAGGCATGTACTCCAGTGGAATGGGATTCTGGTAGACAATTTTAGAATGAAAATTAAGACAGTAGTCTCTCCTGATATTTCTTTCTCCAACATCATGCATAGCAAAATCAACTGGAGTTCCTGTTGAAGCATTAATATTCTGTGTCTTTGCTTCAGAGTGTTGATCGAATTGGTATTTGTTTGAGTCCAGGTCTCTGATATTTTAACAAAGTATCAAGTTTAACATAATGGCTATTAAATTTTGAACTACAGCTTTTATTAATTTGAATAAAATACTCTCTATGATACCTATCAAAGGAAGTGGAAGTTTGGCATATTTTTAGATGAGAAGCATAGTAAGAAACAGATATTAAAATCAGAAAAGTTTATTGAATGAGAAGTATGATTTCTTCTTATTTGTGACATGTTTATAGTTTACTTTTTTTAATCAAATGGAAACGATAATACTTCCTTTGAAATAATATTTATTTCTGTTATTATTTTTCATTGTCAGTAGTAACAGCAATAGAATTACTGTTGTTAATCAAAATAGTATGCCCGTCACAGAACAGGAACCTGAAAAAGCATATTCTCCACTGTTTGGAAACCTTATTCTAAAATTGTTCCAGGAATGTGTTAATAACATCAATATACAAGAACCTTGCTTTCTCTAAGGTAAATGCTTTTCATATGAGGAATCCATCCATAGGAGATTATTTGCTTTTTTAAGAATACAAATTAAATATATTTTTTAAAAGAAGCAAATGACTGATTGTCAATAACCACTGATTTTTATGTGTTTATTGAAAGCAACATGTAGTGCTTTGTTTACTATTTAGTTTTCTGTAACCTATTTTTTTAGAAAGTAAAAAAATGATACTTTATATTGTGGGAGACAAAGCAATGTGGAGTATAATACTTAAAGTATTTAAATATATTTTATTAAAGATAACTACTAATGTTAATAAAAGGCATCATACACCTTTCCTATTCCCATTTTTTTTCTTCCAATTGCTGATTAATGAGATTGACAGGGAAAAAGAATAATTTAAGCTCACTATATTAATGTTTCTAACTTTGATTCATTAGATGACCATGATCTTTATTAATAATATAAACTAATCAATGTTACATCTTCCAACACTTGTGTCAGTTTCAAATGGAATTGAATCTATGTTCAGCTGTTTTGTATAAACGATTCAATTAAATATAATAAAATTTTTGAAAATGTAATATATTTATAAGGATTATTTTGTGTCAAATGAAGTAGAAATGTCAAATATGACCTACTTTCTTGTAGTTTAGTTAACAATGTAATAAAATTAAAGTAGCAAAGAACAGGAATTGCCTGTTCAGGCACAAGAATGACTCAGAAGCAGAAGCACATGATAGTATTACTTTTTATTTTGTTTTCTTGTTCTACTCTTAGTTATACTAAAGTTAATCATTTAGTTATAGGTGTTACTCCCAGATTTTTTTTATTGCAAAGGCAAGTTTGTTGTCCCTTGGATGTTAGTTAGTAAGCTTTGGAAATATTTTGGCACCATTAAGGTCTAATCAGAGAAGTGACTTAATACAATAAACAATATATTTTAGGAATTAGACATTGCATATTTTAGAGAGGGACCTGGAAAGTAAGGATCCAAAAAACGAAGCTGGAAGATCAATACTTCCTAAACAGTGCACTGATGTATTAATGTGTATGGAACAAATCTAAGGTAAGTTAAATCTCATAATTACCAATATTCAGAACTCAATGGGCATTTGCTTCAAAGAACTTATAGAAATAGTTATATTGAGTTTATTTATATATTTTAAAAATAATATCCTTTTTTTTCCAACTGTAGGATGCATATGAACAGAGAACATAACCATTTCTCAAATATTTTATCCCTAAGTCTTAGCACAATACCAAGAGCTCATATTGTTCATTGAATAAATTAAAATACTTAAAAGTTTCAGGCTTTATTTTATGCAAATGTAAAATGGGAAATAATAAAGTTTAACTTTTAACTTTTGATGTAAGAATTAAATACAATAAGAGGATTAAATTACAACAATGCCTGACTCATAATAAGTACTGAAAATTGTTAAATTACTCAAGATCTCCTAATGATTGCTTTTCAAGATAGACATCCAATCAATGTGTATTTAATGAATACTGTGTCACAGTATTGTACTAAACAATAAAAAAGGAAATATTTTAAGACATCCAAAGCACATACTGTTATTATCATGTGGAGTTATAAAACCACCATGGGGTTGGTCTTAGAGAAACTGAGTTTCAAATTCTCCCACACTGGCTTACAGATGTTTTAACTCTGGTAAATGATTTATCTTGTCTTAATTTTTGTGTCTTTTTATTTTATTTTTTATGGTGACAATAATAGCTATTTATAAAGATTATTGTAAGGATTAAATGACTTCATATTTATATAGGCTTTTGTGCAAGAATGACACTCGCAAACATTATTTTTATATCCTATTGAGATAAAGATGAATTTTCAATTAAAATAAACAATGACATTCAACATATTTCATATTTTATATTTTAAGATAGTAATTGTTTACACAAAAATTCAAATAGAATGTCTATACTACCAACAGTTCATTTTCTAAGGTACAAAAAAAACCCTAATTCTCAAACACTTTGCTCATAGACTGAATCTAACTTAATAGCCTGAAACTAAAATTAAAATAAGTTGAAGAACATTTTTGTATGTAGATAAATCTGTTTTAACAACAGAGAAGTGAGTAAGTAAACTGCATCACATCAAATATTTCCACCCCATGAAGTTGAGTCTTGATACTCTGATTAGTTAGAATGGAAAAGTTGAATATTTGAAAGAAAGATTTTGCAAAACTTTCTGTGCAAATGGTGACATTTCACAACTCATTTATAAACACCTTTTGGAGAAGAGTTCGTGTATCATTTGAAAGTATATGTCATTGCAGTTTCATTTAAACCAAATGGCATTTTCAAAAACTTTTATATCTTTATTTAATGGTGTCTTCCAGCACTGTAAGTATTAATAGATTATCAAATTGAAAGATGTTTGTTCTGACCTTCACATAGCTCCATTTCTCTAGTGGTTAAATGTCTCTACTAAGTACCAGAAGTGCATTAAATAATTTCTCATTTCTCTACGATTCCATGTTGCCGTTGTCACAAGACATATGATACATTAGTTGATAGAAAAAATGCAAATAAAGGCACACAATAAAATATATTCTATTTTCTTTTGACACTTTAATTTATAAGCCATTAACCGAAAACAAATGTTACATCCAGTGTTTTTATAAGCAAGTTTTTTTAGTTGTTATATATGTGTTGGAGAATAATAATAATATATCTTATTATTTATATCTATATTCAGAAATAAGAGTAAGAAACTTAAAATATTAATCAAGAGGTTTGGCAGATGTATGAAGAATCTTTGAAATATACTTCACAAAAGCATACTTTTAAAACAAGCAGGTAACTTATAATCTTGGACATAATTAGGGAAAGCATAAAGGATATAGGCTTCCACAAAATGAGAAAAATATATAAGAAGGAATAGATATGTGAAGGGGATTACGAAGTTCAGTCTAGCAGAGTAGTCATGGGAAGTACTGTGAAGTTTGGTTTGCACTCAACCCTGGTAGTCAAGAGTTCACTTAAAATCAGAAAGGGGTAAGGCTATGAGAAGAAAATGTACAAGAAAAATCAAGTTAAGTAAAAGCTCAAGAAATCTATTGAAACAAAGTGTGATAATTAATGTAGGAATAGACATATAGAAACTAAAAAAAAAGAAAATGCAAGACAAGTATTAATTTCAACAAAATAAAGAAGTATAAGAGAAAAGAAAGACAATAATAGATAATACTAGCTCAGTGGTGAACAACTGTTAACTTAGTTAGAGGGAATATTTCACAATACATAAAAACACACTTAAAGAACTAGACTTCTTGGAGTTAAACTCAGCTCTGTAATTCACAAGTTGAGTGACCTTCGATATAGTCTCTGTGCTTTGGCTTCCGTATTTGTACGTTAATAGTACCTTCAATATTGAACTCATAGATATAACTTGCTTAGAACAAAAGTGAGCGGCTGATAAAATAATTTTTTTTTATTTGTGTTTTCATAATGCTACCCATTGAATTGGAAAATATATGAAGCATATCTTTTTTTTTTTTTTTTTTTTTTTGAGTTGGAGTCTCACTCTGTAGCCCTGACTGGAATGCAGTGGCATGCCCCGGGCCACCACAGCCTCGACCTGCTGGGCTCCGGCGATCCTTCCGCCTCAGCCTTCCAAGTAGCTGGAACTACAGGCGCTCGCTACCATGCCCAGCTAATTTTTTGATTTATTGTAGAGATGAGGTCTCACCTGCCCAGGCGGGCCTCGAACCCACGGGCTCAGGCAATCCACTCACCTCAGCCTCCCAAAGTATGGGATTACAGGATTAGGCACTGAGCCCGGCATGAAGTATATCTTTTTTTTTTTTTTTTTTTTTTTTTTTTTTTTTTCTGGGTTGGAGTCTCACTCGGTCGCCCAGACCGGAGTGCAGTGGCCGCTTCCGGCCACTGCAGCCTCGCCTGCTGGGCTTCGGCGATCCTTCCGCCTCAGAGAAGCCGGAATTACAGGCATGAGCTACCACGCCCGGCTGATTTTTTTGATTTATTGTAGAGATGAGGTCTCACTGCCCAGGTGGGTCTCGAACCCACGGGCTCAGACAATCCATTCACCTCAGCCTCCCAAAGGCGCGGGATTACAGGCTAAACCACCGAGCCTGGCTATGAAGTATATCTTAACTACATTATCTAAATTAATTTTGAAATCAATTCTAGCCCAGTCTATACTCTTTCTTTTCTTTTTTCCTGTTCTATTATCTTGTATTCTCAAATTTCTGAATGTTTTTATTGATTACTGAATACTGTAGGTTTTTTTAATGAGACAAAAATTTACCCAGGATCATTCTATCTTAACCAGAGAATATTTCTGATTGCTTCTGGCAGGAGACAAGAGACTTTAGCAGTCCCTGATCACTGTAATCTAACTGAGAGATTTTGCATCATGGCTTTAGTCCCTGAGATGACTTTATTATTTCATTATCTTTACCCTAGGGGGCATAATTTGGAATTCAATTTGAAAATGTGGGGCTCACTTGGCAAAGATTTGCTCAAAAGCTCCACTCCTGAACTCATTGTCTCAGCTACTTCATCTAATTGACAAATGTTCTCTGGAATAAACTACCCCAAAATACTGGGTCGATTTATTTGTAATTCCTTCTCCTAGAGATTTGGCTGATATAATTCATTGCTACAAGTTAATATTAGAGAATTAGTTTTCTGCATTTCCTAGTCCACCATGACTTGAAGTAAAATAATTTGAGGTAGATTTTCAACCAAGGAGAAAGTTTAAAAGACAACCAGGATGAAAAACACTTTCATTTTTCAATTTTACTTTAATTTCTTTAGGCTGCTGTCAGAAATTAGTACAAATGTGATGGCTTAAACCAACAAATGCAAGAGATGAGAAGACATGCTATAGACTGGGAGAAAATACTTGTAGAGACATAGTTGACCAAAAACTGCCATCTAAAATATACAAAGAACACTGAAAACTCAACAATAAGAAAACAAATGCAACTCTTATTAAAAAAAATATGCAAAAGACTTGAATCGACTACTCACCAAAGAAGATGTATAGATGGTAAATAAATATGTGAGATGTTCCACATTATTTATCATTAGGTAATTACAAATTACCTAATTTCAAATTACCTAATTATAACAACAAGATATCATACACACCTATTAGAATGGAGTATCCAAAACCTTTGACATATCTTATATCCAAATCCTTGACAATACCAAATCCACATTTGTCCCTTCACCTTTATCTACTTAAGTTTACATTCATAGCTTCTCTGGGTTAGGGGTATGGACTTATCTTTTGGGCAACCACTGTTCAATTCACTAAAAATATACTGAAACTTTTGAAACATTTTAGGGTATAAAAATATTTTTAAGAACCTGGTATTTTAGTATTAAAAACCAAGACGTTAAACTTAGCCACACCATGAATCAAAGGATATTTATTATACTAAATAAATGTAGCTCTTTTCTTCTCTTTTGAATATCAATCTGAACTGTTTTCTACAAACAGAAAAAAATATATGTCAAAATCTTAGCTATAAATAACCAAGACACAATAAATTGCATGCATATTTACAATTTCCTCATCATTTGTTCTCTATAACTTGATCTTTATCCATAGCTACTTTTTGAATATGTATTCGTTTTAAAATGTCAAAAGGAAAGGAACATTGTCCCACAATGGACATATATTATACTATCAGTGCTTCCTAAATACTTCTCTCATCTATTTTCTGAAAGTGAGCCTCTTAAGAAAAGTCAGAACCCTGCTAGTTCACTCCAGGCTCGCTGTTTACCATTGTTTTACATATGTTCAAAAGGAGAGCTTAATAGGTTATAATTATACTCTAGCTGAGTCTATAAGTAGGAGAGTGGTTTATACAAAGTCATAATTCTCAAGCATCTACAAAAGTTGGGAAAATGAAATTTTTAAAAAGACATAGTAAGAGAAATGTGCTAAAGCATATCAGTAGTCTGAATAAAATAGTGAATGGCCAATTTAAATCAGAGAAAGTACTAAAGAATTTATATTGCCAAACTTTATACAATTATTTAAGATAAACACCTATCACTTTGGAAAAATGCCATTTAGAAAAACTATGTATTTTTCGTCTTAAGGACGTGGCATTCTGCAAATTCAGTAGCAATCCAAGGAGTTTAAAGCATTTTAAGGTTGACATTTTGTTTTACAGCAATGTTCATCTGTAATTAGAGTGACCTATTTTGGGACATTTTTCTTGTGTTTTTTTTTTTTTCCCCCCTCCCTTTTTTCCCCGCTCTACTTAATATCCCTTGAAGTTTTTGTCCACTTCCAAAGTATTACATGATCAAGTGTCCTGATTCATGTTTCTTTATTGGATTCTACACTCTAATCTATATGTTTCACAGGATTTTTAAGTACTTAGACAGTTTAGCTACCTCATAATTCATCCTCCTCTCCTAGACTCATTTTCTTCCCTATTTATTTTATTAAGAAGAAAGTGTGCATTAGCTTGAACTCCTAAAGTCATTGGTTCTGAATCATTGCCAAAGACACAAGGAGATCTCTCCCAAACTATCTTTTTCCCTTGGCATAGATTTTACTTCTTCAGCAAATCTGCCCCATAAATTCTAATTGTTTTGACCTCTCAGATCTCCAAATTCTGCCACCTCAATTCACCATGCTATATAAGCTTCTTTCCTTGCTATAATCTCTCCAGAGGGCACTTTTAGAGTTTCCCTATATATTTTTCCTCCTCCCAGGAATCATTGTGCTTTGCTGCTTTTTACTTAAAATCTAAAAACACTTAGTGTATGTGTGTGTGGTTGATAAATCTAACCCCTGTATTCCATCATTGCCAAAATTGTTTGCCAATGAGAATTTCTACTGAAATTTGGACATACATAACACTTTATTCTTTTTAGAAATATGGTAAACATTTAAAAAACGAAGTCTGTTTTCCCCTATAACCACAATTTTCAATGATTTATTTCACTTAACTAGCTAAGATCAACTAGGATAAAGCAAGAGAAAAACTGGTGTGAAAGATACATGATACCTATTAAGGGTACCTAGGCAGGGAGTAAAGAGTTTTGCAGTCAGTACATCTAATGATCTCTGCTCATAAATGTCTGCTCCAATGTTCATCAGTGGCAGAGGCCCTGTTAGATATATTATGTGTGTTTCTCTATAAGCTCCGTGTGCTTTGGAGAGACAGAAGGAGTCATTGTTCATCATGGTTCAGCTGGCTAGTCCAATATAAAACATAAGTGTTACCAGGTGCAGTGGCTCAAGCCTGTAATCCCAGTACTTTGGGAGGCCGAGGCGAGAGGATTGCCTGAGTCCAGGAGTTCAAGACGAGCCTGGGCAACTTGGTGAAATCTTGTCTCTACAATAAATCCAACAACTTAACTGGGTGTGGTGCATGGCAACTGTGGTTCCTGCTACTTGAAAGGCTGAGGCGGAAGGATCACCTGAACCTGGCAGGTCAAGGTTGTGGTGGCCATGAGCGTGCCACTGCACTTCAGACTGCGCAATAGATTGAGACTCCAACTAAAAAAAAAGTGTATTTTATTACGCCACAGAATACAAGTTCAATATACAATGAAAATTAGCTTTATCTCCATATAGTCACATTGAATAATCTAAAAGTATAATTAAAAAGTGCTCAAAGTGGCGTCAAAAAATAGGAATGAATTTAACAAAATAACTGCATGTCTTGTACAATGAAAACTATAAATACTGGTAAATAATTTTGAAAATCTAAAAAAATGGAGAAAGATTTTATGCAAAATGATTAGAAGATGATACTATTAAGAGTATTTTCCTTCAAACTGATATATAAATTCATAGTAACCCTATTCAAAAATTCCATGAGGGAGAGAAAGAGAGAGAGAGAGAGAGCGCGCGAGAGAGCGCAAGCAAATATATGTACGAGGGGACCCCCCCAAAAGAAATTTATTTATAAAAAATCTTGCATTATTCTTGTTTAAATTTCAATCACCTTTGAAATACTCTCCTTTTGATGCAATGCACCTATTGAGACTTTTCCCATTGCTCAAAATCGTTTTTGAGCTCGTCAGTTTTGATGCCTTTTATTGCTTCTGTTGTTTTTGTTTTACCTCTTCCACATGGGCAAAACATTTCCCTTTGAGGACCGTTTTCATCTGGGAAACAAAAGCAAGTCACTCAGGGTGAGATGGGGTGAATAGGGAGGGTGGGGATGGGGGTCATGCCGTTTTTGGTCAAAAACTACTAAACACTCAGCACAGTGTGGGCAGGTGTGTCATCATGGTGGAAGGACCAGTCACAACTCAGGACATTTCTTCCACAAATTGTGATGCAGCCTTCTCAGAATTTCCAGATAAAAACTTTGGTTGACCGTTTGATCCAAAGCAGGAAATTCTGCATGTACTTCAAAAGGTCTGCCCCGCAAAAAAAAAATTCCAGTTTTTTTGAGGGGGGTCCTTCTCGTATTTGTTGTGCATACATGTCAGCAAAACATCAAAAGATAGTTTTGAAATGTACATGTCATTCAAAAGCCTAGAATAGCCAGAATAACTTTAAAAAATAACAAATTTGAAAGGAACACATTTTAGAATGCTGACACTATTTGATTTCAAGACGTACTATAGAACCAGAAAGACCAAGACACTGGTATTTTTGCAAAAATAGACAAATAGATAGGTGGTAAATAAGATAATTCCTTCTATATTACCAGAATTCACCTTTCCTCCAAAGAATCCTTAATTCTTCTTGTGTTGGAGAATAATATTTAGAAAATAAGAGCTGGGCACTTTACTGTAACATTACTCGCAGTTCAAGGGAATTAACTAGAAAAATTATAGCTATAAAAAGGAATAAATATAGAGATAAAGATAACTCCAATTCCAGTAAAACACCATAAGTTCTTTCTCTCTCCTTTTCCTATCTCGTGTTTGATTCACATCGAGAACCCTGGCTTTCTGCCATACGGATTATTTTACTTCCTAGTTTAATTCTACAGCATACACAAAGTGTTTTTTAATTACTCTTTACATACTGTGACTACTTACAAACAATAACAAAAAATAAGGGAGTGACATTACCAAGATGGCAGAATAGGAAGTCCCAGTCCTGATTTCATCAAAAAACCACAAATTTAACATAATATATGGACCAAATATCTTTATGAGAGGCCCAAAATCTAGTTAAAAGGTTGCAGTACTTCAGATAAGCAAAAAAGTGAGAATAGTTGTATTGAAATAGATGAGAAGAATAATTTCACTTTATCCACATTAGTCCCTCCCCCAAGCTGGCACAGCTGAAAGCCAGGAGAGATTGCCTTGGCCTGCAACTATTTCCTTGGCAGGAGAGAGTGGCATGTGCTTTCAACATCCTGGCCTTTTGATGCACTGCCCAAAGTTCTGATTTTTGTCTCATATCACAGGAATGCTGACATAACTAGCATAATTTGGTGAGGACAACTGTCAATAAAGAACAAGAGATGGGTGAATGCTGAAAGATTGGGAGAAGATGCCAAACTCAATGCTTTTCCATAAGGGAAGAAGGCAAGGAATGGAACATGCCTCTGATAACACAGCTCATGGTATATCAGTGAGATGCAAAGGGAGCAAGAAATTATGGGCTAAAAAAAAAGGAAAGAAGAAAGAAACAAGTAATTGCCCCTAATTCCGACTCCACGTATACAAGTCCAGAGAAAACATAGAAAAGATCTGAGAATTGTCCAGAATTCCTAGCTGTGCTGATGAGTGAATATCTTTCCTGTTGAAAACGGTATTGAAAGATGGAGAGGTGACTTTCTTCATATGTGCAGACACCAATGTAACAAGAAACATGAAGACTCAAGAACATTTGATCAATCAGAGGAACAAAATAAATCTCTAGTAACCAATCCCATAAAATGGAGAACAGTACATTACTGATAAATAATACAAAATAATATCCTTAAGAAAGTTCAGTGAGTTGTGAGAACACAGATAAACAAAATCAGAAAAATAAAGCATGGACAAAATGAGAATACTCACAAAGAGATCGAAATTATTTTAATAGGCCACGACAGAAAATCTAGAGCAGATTTATATAACTGAACTGAAAAATTTACTACTAGGCTTCAATAACAGACTTGATAAAGCAGAAAAGAAGAGTAGCTATTTTGAGAGGATAGTAGGTCTTGGTTTAAAATATAATGGCTCCGTATTACAGTTCATCCACTGGGAGCTTTTGAAGTCTCCAGATTTCTTATCTACCACTGACTCTTCAAGTATCATTAGATCTGCTCAATAGCATGACCCAAGTGGCAGAGCAGCTTGCACGGCAGTCTGCATTTGTTAGAGAGCCTTCTCCTTTTCTAGGCCCCTCTCAAAGCTAGCAGTTTTTAGGATCACTCAATAAGTGGGCTAGAGTAAAGCTCCCAAATAAGAAATATGTTACCTTCCAAATCCAAAGAGGCCCACTCAGCACTGTACCTCTTTCCTACTTGTTGAAGGAGTCAAATACAACTTTCCTTCACCTTAGAAGGGATATCTAGAAATGATGCACACCGTTGGAGCCTTAGAAACTTCACTGAGTTAGAAAACCTCTTATTTATTTTTTAGAATATATTTCATGCCATTTGTCATGAAAATGTCTTACCAGTGCATCTCAAGGGTTTGCTTTTTGCTCACTAGACCCAATAAGCCTAATGCCATCAATGGAATGGACGAGTGTGATATTTTGTGGAAGGAAAACATGATCAAGATTCCTGCAAACTAAATTATATCATAGGACTATTGAGTTGACCTACCCCTGAGGTAGGACAGGGAGGGTATATTTCTAGTCTTTCCAGGTGTTAGCAAACTTTCCGGTGTACCTTATGAACAGGGAAAAGGAAAAAGACATTTTCCTGATCAATACCTGCATACCAAATACCAAGAAATGAGTTAATTTTCTCAAGCAATAAAATTATAGCTTGTACAGAAACTGCAATTAGAGTCACCATGTGATTAAGTTTAAATAATCTTCTGTTGTTTTCCAGGAGTCATCTGATTTCTGAACAGGCCAAATAGAGAAGATAAATGGGCATGTGGTGAAAAAAACTACCCTCTGCGTCTTTCAAGTCGTTAATGCTAACATTAAGTTTTTACAATTCTTTTAGGAGCATAATATTGGATTTGATTTACTATTGTTCCATTGGGAATTTTAATGGCTTTCCATTATTTTCCACAGTAATAGCACTCACTCAGCTTGTCAGGGAACCAATGTAAGGATTTTTTTTTTGAGTTGGAGTCTCACTCTGTCGCCCAGACTGGAGTTCAGTGGCACGCTCCTGGCCACCGCAGGCTTGACCTGCTGGGCTCCAGTGATCCTTCACCTCAGTCTTCCAAGTAGCCAGAACTACAGGCAAGCGCTACCACGCCCGACTAGATTTTGATGTATTATAGAGACGAGATCTCGTCAAGTTGCCCAGGCGGGTCTCGAACCCTTCAGGCTCAGGCAATTCACTCACTTCGACCTCCCAAAGTGCTGGGATAACAGGCTGAGCCACCGAGCCCGGCCCAATGTAAGGATTCTACCAGCTGGTGGGTATATTAAAATTATGCATCTTAAACTAAAGAAAAAAATAAACACAGAATTGTTTTAAGAACTCATTTAGTCCATTGTGAGATGAACCTGAGCTAAAACTCCACTGATTACTTGACCTCCATAAGTTCCTGCTGTGACTAGTAGACTACATTGACACGTTTGGGTCTCCTAAAATCATTGTCAGTTCAGAGTCAATGTTCAGTAGTGGCTAAAAGGTCTGATTATTTCCTTTTTGCCAATGAACAGTCACGATGGTAAAAGGCTGTAGGTACTTTTGGAGAAGGCAAGGATAAAGATTAATAGTATACGTTTTTGATAGTGCGCTCTTTAAGGAAGTTGGGTTCCCTTTTGTTCAAGGGATTCTAAATCTGTAAATCAGCTCATACTTTGAATGATTGAAGGACTCTCTTTTTATGATTCAAATTAGATTTTTGTTCATTTGTGCTATAACTTTTATGCTCATACAGATTAAGCAAGAATTTATTAGGTTTCCTTATCTGTTTTACTTGTAGGAACACCATGATTAACTAACTAAGGCCATAGGTCTGTGAAAGTCAGACCATTTTGTTTATTGCTTTGATTCTGCTGTTCATTACGGTAACCATGCCCATTCTGCTGTTGGAAGTTGGGCGTCACCATTTAAACTGCTATCACCCTGAGATCCAATTACTCACACTGCATTTTGGTTTCACAATTCACCATTTGCTGTTCCCACTGTAAGTTCTGACCTACAGACCAAAGCAATCATGGAGCCTTCAAGGAGGATGGATCTCACCCTTACAAGTTTATTTCCCATAACATTAGTGAAAGGTAAGTCTTCTGAATCATCCTAGTGTAGTAGCGTAGGTCAAAATGAAAATTTCATTCTAATATTTTTATATCCCTAAACCTTTGAATCCATTCCTCTAAATTGAAGTAAGAAAGTCCAGGCACTTACAATTCAGTTAGGATGGGCCACCTTTCAGTTCATGTTTCAGCTAACCAAACTCTTAGGGCTCTTTCTCACTCCTAGAGCTGCAATCTTAAATACATAATCTCTTTAGTGAGTCCATATCAATAAGTTTGGTCTGATCAAACGTTGTTTCTTTCACCACAATCCCATGCTATTAGTTTTCATTCACACACAATTTATTCAGATTTATTTCTATATAAATTAGAAAACTCAAGTGATTCTTTTGGAGTACATTGCATCTCTTCATGAGTCACACTTTGTACCTTACCTTTAGTGGCCTGCTGAGAATTGAGTTTAGTTGCAGGTCTAGAAGCAAAAAGGATTGTTGGGAGTGGGTGCTAAGGAGCTTCAGCAATGTCTTGCCTGAAAACTGCCTGGAAGGATGCATTACAATTTCCTCGGGGAATGCAGAGTTAATCTCTTCATACTGGGGCAGCAAGTCTAATTCCATGGGATATAGAGGCCACTATCACTGAATGTTGCTGCCACTGCCTGTAGAGGTCTCTTCTACAGACAAAAAAAAAAAAAAAAAAAGATTCATTTGAATTTATGGCCGCAACATTCAAACTTCATCAGGATCTTCCCACACATCCTCATCCAAGATTATAGGTTTTCATTTTTTTTTCCAGTCAATGCTGGTAGACATCCCGTGAAGCTAGGAGTTCAATTTGCTTTTAATTCAGCCAGGCACAGGGTGAGATTCTGTGTCTGGTCTTTCAGTAACCTTAGTCCTGCTACTACAGGAGATAGGAGTCTTCTTCACAGCACACATAACTGCTTGCATGTCATTTATACAGAGCTTGAGCTGGGAATTTAAATCTCGCAGCTCATCATTTTACCACTTTGTCCAGCTACAATGGGAATGATTAGCCAACATTATTATAGCTATTAGTTTTCCAAAACTGTTTAAGAGTATCATATATACACTCACTCTACTTTTTGCTTATTATAGGTGGTTGAATTGAGTAGGCAATGCAGATGTCTTCCATATCTCTATTGTCAGATTATACCATAGACTATCTGTATTCGATGTACTACTAGAAATAAGAGTCATTAGTGCCTTTAAATTTAATCAGATGAGATAGCATAGAAACAATTTTTAAAAATACTTCCTAAAATTCTTTTCCTAGTATCAAAATCTGTAGTATTTAGTGTATTCCAGAGAATCAGAACCTATCATTCATCTATCTATCTATCTATCTATCTATCTATCTATCTATCTATCTATCTATCTATGTATTTATCATCTATCAAAAGGCTTATTGTAAGATATTGGTTGATGAAATGTATGGTGGCTGAGAATTCCCACCATCTGCTTTCTACAAGCTGAAGACCCAGGAAAGTGAGTGTTGTAATTCAAAGACCAGGGAGCTGGAGAGCTGACAGTGTATATTTTAGTTTGAGTTTGAAGGCCTGAGAACCTAGACAGCCATGAGAGTTGATAGATTTCTCAGCTCATGCAGTCAAGCAGAAAGTGAATTCACTTTTGGATCTTAGGATGAAGATGAATCATGCTTCACTCTTTTGCAAAAAAGAAAATAACCTTTCTCCCAAAATTGTAAGACCCTCCATGATAGTTATGAAGGGACTCAGATTGGTATCTTTGTGCAGAATAAAACATCCCATATATAGGCAGTTACCTCAGATAACTGTTTTTTTACTATTTTTAAAAACTTGTTTTCTACTTTTTCCAAAAATTTAACTAACTTATTGAGGTGGTCATATTTATTTGCATGTAGGTAAAAGAGTATTTATTTGTAATGATTTGTTTTCTTTTTACATATTATTGTTGTTCTATTCATTAGTATTTTAAATAATTTAAGATTTATACTAGCAGGGTTTTTTTAAAATTAATTTTAATGATTTTATGGAATTACCTAAAAAGCAAAATTTTGTTTTGTTTAGATCTATATGTACTTTTCTTGGACTCTATCTTAGGTGAAGATATATTCAGTCTTTGATCACTGTTTTATGTTAGTGGCAGTTTTGTTTGTTTCATTTTATTTTGCTTTGCATTGTAGATAAACTTCCTTAATGTAAAGTGATTCTTCTCTATTTCTAACTTTATGGAATATTTTATATCAACATCAACAGATGTTGTTTTTGTCAAATTTATTCCCAAATTGACATGATCAAGTGACTTTAGTTTGATATAATAAATTGCATTGATTTCAAATGTTGAGCTAGTCTTTCATCTGGCTCAGTGAATAAATTCTATTCAATCCTGGTCTATATACTGTTAATAGGTAACTAGATGGCCACTGCTTTGTTAAACTCTGGTGTCTCCATGTGGATCTGCAAGCTATGGCCGCCATCTTTTCTTAGCTTTGGCCCCCTTCCCTACCTTGAGGGGGTGAATCTCTCTCTCTCTCTCTCATTTACTTTCTAAATAAACTTTTGTTGAAAACTTTTTTTAAAAATAGGTAACTAGATTTACTTAGCCAGTTTGGTAAAAGTTTTAAAATCTATATTCACAAAGGATATAAATATGTAGTTGTCTTATAATGTCTGGTTTTGGCATCAGGGTGTGGCCATGTATCATGAAAAAGATTGTGAAGAATTGGTATTAATTATTTAAATAAATGGTAGAATTCACCAGTGAAGCCATCTGGACTCGGACTTTCCTTTGTGGAAAAAATTTCAATTTTGTTTTTCCTATAGGTAGCACTTATTGATTCATACCATTTGATATTATTGCTAAAGCACTGTTAATCTTTATGGATGTAATTTCTATTATCTCTTTATGTATTTCTCTGTTAATATTTAAGTATTTATTAGCATGTTAATACTTTTCATAATTAAAAGATGTATAATTTTGTTAATTTGGGAGTTATTTACCAATTTATTTATTTTTTCTTTGTTTTTTTTAATTTAAAAAAAATGTAACTTAGGCCAGGCTTGGTGTAACCTCAGCACTTGGGGAGGCTGAAGTGAGAGGATTGCCTAAGCCCAGGTACTCAAGTGCAGCCAGGGCAACTTGGTGAGACCTCATCTGTACAATAAAAATTAAAAAATTAGCTGGTGTGGTCGTGTGCACCTATAGTTCCAGCTACTTGGAAGGCTAAGATAGAAGGATCACCTGTGCTCAGTAGGTTGAGGCTGAGGTGGCCGTGAGCGTGCCAATGAACTCCAGCCAGCCTGGGTGACAGAGACAGCAACTTGGAAAAAAAAAAAAAGAGTAAATGTAAATTAAAAGCCATATTTGAGTATGAATTTTTTTAATTTTCAATTTTGTGATTGCCTCCAATAGACACAGTATTTTAAAAATCGATACATAGAATTTTCATACCCTAAAATTCACTCTTTTAAAGTTTATAATTAGGAGATCTTTAGTATATTTACAAAGTTGTGCAACCATCACCACTAATATCAGAATATTTTTCATTACTAAAAAACTCTATACCCATTAATAGCATTAGTAGTCACTCTTTATTCTTGACTCTTCCTAGTTTCTGTCATATATTAACCCATTCTGCCACAAATTTGTCACTTCTGGATAGTTATAAGAGTAGAAACAAATAATAAGTAGACTTTCATATCTGACTTTTTTCACTTAGCACAATTCCAAGCTCTATTTATATTGTAGCACATGTCAGTACACTACATTTTGCTTAACCATTTATCACTTGTTGCATATTTGGGTTACTTCTATTCTTTGTTATCATTTTTAATGCTACTACAAACATTGATATGACCATATTTTTTAATTCTCATGGGTACCCATAAATGTAAATGCTGTGCCTTATGGTAATTTTATGTCTTACATATTAAGGAATTATCAAATTATTTTACAATGTGGCTGTATCATTTTATAGTCCACATAGTAATATATGAGCATTTCTCATTGTTATACAGACTTACTGCTATAATTTAAATGCTTATCTCCACTAAAACTCATTTTGAATTTAATTCCCATTATAACTGTATTAAGAGGTGAGACCATTAAGAGGAAATTAGTCCAAGATTAGTCCTTATGGTGGAATTAACATAAATATAAAAAGGTAAGTTCAACCCCCGTTTGCCTCTTTGCCCTTCCACCATCTGTCATGTGATGATGTCACATGATGATGCAGGCCTTCTGAAGAAATCAGTAGCTTGATATTGGACTTCCCAGCCTCCAGAATTGTAAACCAATGCTTTTTTGTTCAATATCAATTACTGAATCTGGGATATTCTATTGTAGCAACACAAATGAACCAAGACACTCTTCAATACTTGCTACTGTCCATTTAAAATATATGTTATATCTGTTGTATTGTTTGAGTTGAACGTCTTTTTCATGTATTTGCATAACTTTGGATACATTTCTTATCAAATCCTGTGATCATTAACTGGATTGTAGTTTCTGTTTACTATTGAGTGTGTATATTATGTATTCTAAATACCTGGTGCGTCTCTTTCTTTGGCAGATTAACTTAATTTATTTATTTTTAAGATAAACTTTTTTTAGAGTAGTTTGTAATTCAAAGCAAAATTTAGCAGAAGGTGCAGAGATCTTTCATGTACCCCTGCCTACACTTATGCAGTCTCTCCCATTATCAATATACCCCAAAGAATGTAACATTTGCTGCCATGTATGAATTCGCACTGACACTTTATTATCACCGAAAGTTAACAATTTACATTAGGGTTCACTCATAGTGTGTTTTTAAATAGGAATTGGCAAATGTATAAGAACATGTATCTGCCAAGTATAATACTATATAGAGTTGTTTTACAGCCCTAAAAGTCCTCTATGCTCTGCATATTCATCCTTTCCTTTCTCATAACCTGTCAAACAATGATATTCATAGTCTTTATAATTTTACCTTTTTCAAAATGTCACACAGTGAAACTTTTAAAGAATGACTTGTTTAACCCAGTGTTATATACATAAGTTTTCTCCATGAATCTTCAAGGTTTGATGCTCTTTTATTATTAATTCATGTATCTACTGAAGGACATGTTGGTTTCTGCCATGTTTTGGTGACTATATATAAAGCTAATAAAAAAAATTCATGTGTAGGTTTTCATGTAAGTATAAGTTTTCATCTCCTTTGAATACATACCAAGGAGTTGACTGCTGAATTGCATGGTGAAAGGATATTTAGTTTTGTAAAAATGGGCAAACTGTCTTTCCATTTCCACAGCAAAAAGTAAGAGTTCCTGTTGCTCTGCATTCTTTCCAGGATTTGATATGAGTGCTTCTATTTCAGACATCTAATGGGTTTGTAGTGTTATCTAACTGATGCTTTACTTTTAATTTCCTGAATAATATATGATATGGAACATCTTTCCATACACCTATTTTCATCAGTATATCTTCTTTGGTAATATGTTTGCTAAGATCTTTGAACTTTTTACTCATAGAGTTATTGGTTTATTTGCTGTTGAATTTTCAGAATTATTTGCACATTTTGAATATTAGTTCTTTATCAAATATGTGTTTTGCAAGTATTTCCTCTCAGTCTGTGGCTTGTGTTTTCATTCTTTGGCAGTATCTGTTACAGAGCAAAAATTTTAATTTTATTTGAATCCAGTCTATCAATTATTTATTTCATAGGTCACATATTTGATGTTGTATCTGAAAACTCATCACCAAATCTAACATCTAGATTTTCTCCTATGATATATACTATGAGTTTAATAGTTTTGCATTTTAGATTTAAGCCAGCAATTCCATTTGGGTTAACCTTGGAAAGAGTATAAAGTTTGTGTCAATTTCTTTTATTTTATTTTAGAATTATGGCATACATGTGTCTGTTACATAAGTATATTGCATAAAGGCAAGGTTTAGGTTTCTGAGAAGCTCTCCTCCCCTCCAGTAGTCGATGTGGTACCCTATGATTGATTTTGTATCCTTTATTGCCCTCCATCTCTCCGTAAGTCATTCCCAGTGTCTGTTGTTCCAACCTTGTGCCCATGAGCACTCAATGTTTAGTGCCCTATTATAAGTGAGAACATGTGGTATTTAGTTTTTTGTTTCTGTGATAATGCATTTAGAATTATGGTCTCCAGCTACATCTATGTTGCTGCAAAGGACACGATTTTGCTCTTCTTTATGTTTGGATAGTATTCCATAGTGTAAATGTACCACCACATTTTTTTTTTATCCCATCCAGTTTCAATTGCCAGTTGGGTTGGTTTCATGTTTTTGCTATTGTGAATAGTGCTGCAGTAAATATGAGTGCCGGTGTCTTTTTGGTGGGGCAATTTGTATTCCTTTTGCTATAGTCCTAGAAGTATACTGTTGGGTTGATTTTTAGTTATTTGAGAAATCTCCAAACTGTTTTCCACAAAGACTGAACCAACTTACATTCCCATTAACAGTGTACAAGTGTCCCATTTTCTCTATAGCCTCGCCAACACCTTGGATAATAGCCATCCTGATCAGATTGATATGATATCTCAATGTAGTCTAATTTGCATTTCTTTGATGATTAGTGATGCTGAACATGTTTTTATATGTATATTGGCTACCTGCATGCTTTCCTTTGAGAAGTGTCTGTTCATGTTCTTTGCCCACTTTTTAATGGCACTGTTTTTTCTGCTTTGTTTTGTTTCATTTTTTTCTATTGATTTGTTTGATCCTGGATGTTAGGCCTTTGTCAGATGCATAGTATGCAAATACTTTTTTCTCGTTTTGTGGGTTGTCTCATTACTCTCTTGATGATTTATTTTGCTGTCCAGATGCTGTTCAGCTTAATATATTAAATTTCTTGCATGTGGATTACCAGCTCTTCCAGTACTATTTGTTAAAAATAATATCTTTTTTTTTTCCTATTATGTAGCCTTTGCTTCTTTGTTAAAGGTCAGTTTCATGATATTTCTGTGGATCTAATTCTGGGCTCTCTATTTTGTTTCATTGACCTATTTGTCTATTACTTTGCCAATACCACACTTTCTTGACTATGATAGCTTTGCAGTAAATCTTAAAGTCAGATAAGAGTGAGTCTTTGTTCTTCTCCTTCAATAATGTTTTGATATTTGGGGTCATTTTCTTCACCACATAGATGTTAGACATAATTAATATCCATAAAACAACTTGCTGAGATTTTTGCAGGAATTGTATTAAATTTAAAAAACAAATTAGAAATAACTGATGTGTTGAAAACATTGTTTTCCCATTGATAAATATGAAATATGCTCAACTCTTACCAGATATATTATTTCTATTCTGTGGTTATCTTTTGATTTCTTGATTATGTCTTTTAAAGCAAAAAATGCAAACAACACCAACAAAGTCTATTTTGTCTTTGGTTTCTTGTTTTGTAAGGTATCATATAAGAATTTGTTTTCTGATTCAGAGTCACAAAGATTTACATCTATGTTTTCTTATCACAGTTATATAGTTTTTGCTCTTAAATTTAGTTGCCTGATTCAATTTTAATTAATATTTACAAATGGTTTGAAGTACCAGCCCAACATCATTCTTTTTCAGGTGAATATCAAATTTTCCCAGCAGCCTTTGTGGAAATAACTGTTCATTTTTGTATTCAATTCTCTTGTCATCTAAATCCAAATTTAATTGCCTATGAATGAATGAGTTTATTTCCTTACATTTAATTTCTCTTTATACCTATGTTTAATACAATACCACCTAGTCATAATTACTGTAAGTTAATTACAAGTTTTAGAATGGGAAAGAATGGTGTGTTCTAAATTGTAAATATCAATTGTATTTTGTTTCTTCTTGCATGCCTTAACTAATTTAGAACACTTGATAATTAATTCAAATCGTAATATTATAAGATTGCTTTTAATATTCTAACATTCTTTCTTTTTGTATGAAGTTTTGAAGCAGCTTGTTAATTACTACAAAAAGGCACCTGAAATTTTGATTCATACTGTGTTTAATCTATTGATCAGTTAGGTTAGGATTGCCACCTTAACAATATTAATTATTGATTACAGGTTCATGATTTTTTTCCCACTGGCTTAAACCATTTTTAATTTCTTTTGATGTTGTTTTATAGTTTGTAGTGTACATATCTTGCATTTTTTGTTAAGTTTGATCCTAATATTTTATTATTTTGATGCTATTACAAATTGAATTTTCTTTTCTTTTTCTTTTTTTTTTTTTTTAGTCAGAGTCACACTCTGTAACCCAGGTTGGAGTGCAGTGGCAAGCTCATGGCCACCCCAGTGATGTACTGCTGGGGTCAGGTTATCCTTCCGCCTCAGCCTTCGAAGCAGCTAGAACTACAGGCATGCTACCACACCCGGCTTATTTTTTGATTTATTGTAGAGTTGAGGTCTCACCGAGTTGCCCAGGTTGGTCTTGAACCCCTAGGATCAGGCAAACCTATTGCCTTGTCCTACCAAAGTGCTAGGATGACAGGCTTGAGTCACCGCACCCAGCCACAAATTGAATTTTTTTAATTTCAGTTTTGGATTGTCTATTGATACTGTACAGAAATATAATTAGTATTTGTTTATTGATTTTATACCTTTTAACCTTATTGAACTCATTCACTAACTCTAATAGAGTTTATGTGTTTATTTCTTAAGATAAAAAAAAGAAACCATTTAGTCAATGGTTATGAATTCATAAAGCATTGTGATTTATAGTGAACAGAAGTTTTATTAATTTTATATTTGTGTAAATATTGTATGCCAATTTTATGTGTGTGTGTATTAAATTCAATCTTGAGATTATATAGAGAATGAATTTCAAGTGGCAAAAAATTAAAAAAGAAAGTCGCAATGAAAAGATATTTTATATAGAAAGTTGTGTTATTTTAAAATTCATTTTAATATAGATGTTTTCTGTTTTATTGCCCAAGTTCTCTTGTCTAGAACATCCAATACAATGTTACATAAAAGTAAAAAGAAAAGTCATTCATATTCTGATGTTTGGAGAAAGTTTTCAGTTTTTCAACATTAAATATTAGCTGAGAATTTTTAATAAATGTCTTTATAGAATTGAGGAAGTTGTTTTTACACCTATTTCAAGTTGTTCACTACTTAAAATATCATAATTGTTGATTTTTAATAAGAAGATTTTCTGTGTTTATTAAGATACTCATGGACTTTTTTCCTTTTTTGTTAACATGGTATATTGCATCGATTGATTTTCATAAGTTGGTTAAATCAAATGAGTTCAATTTTCTAAACAGTATTGCCTTCTACATATACTATTGTTTGTTCCTAGGTAATAAACACACACACACACACACAAACTGTGTTTTTATACTAAGGAAGCAGCAGAAGATAATCTATATGAAGAAGCTTAAGCAAACTAAACTAATATTAGTGCTTAAAAGGAAAAATCAACGGAAGATAAATGCTAAGCAATAATATATGTATACTATGAGTCAGGTGAAATAGAATTACCAGAGAAATTAAACACATTTTAGTAAGTAAAAGGAATTTATTAAATACCATTAAAATAAAACTTTTCTCAATATAAGCATATTTCACTTCCATAGTACATATATTTGATTCTGATCAGGAAGATGGATTAAATCTTAAATTCATTGCAGATGCAGAATTTTTTTGTTTTGTTTTATTTTGTTTTGTTTTAATGACAATAATCTCTAACCACTGCTTTTATATTTCAATTTTGAAGAAAGTTAATCATAATTTTTTAATTTTCATACTTGGGAATTTTTAAAAGTTGTTAGGCTTTGTACATTATTTATTTAATTATGGTCAAAACAGTCATAGGATTTTTTTTTTTACTAATATTTGAATTGATGGTTCTTATCAGATTTATTTCTAAGGATGTATCTAACCAAAGAAGCTATTCCATATTTAGCCATTCTACTAGTTTTTTTTACCATTCTACTAGTTTTTTTAAGAAAATAAAAGGTACACGATAGCTATCTTAGAATCCTATACTGTAATTTAAATGTAATAATTGAAATTGTTGTCAAAATAGATATTTTCTTGAAGATTCTCAGTGATCCAGAAAATGTTGCCAAGTGAACTGCTAATTCATGCTATCTTTTAAAAGTGATTACACACAGAATATTAAAACATTCTTAGTTAATTGCTTTTAATTAGAATACTAGAGTATTTAACATATCATACTGATTATGTCATTGTTTTAGGTATTTGAAAAAAATGAATGTGGACTGATTTTCAGACAGAATCCAATCTATATTAAGTCATTTTCCCCTTTCTACATGAATTTATCTAAACTTTCACTGTGGCATGTAAGCATATACTATATACTATCTCTTCAAATAATTCAAGGGATTCTTGTTCATGGGACTTTTTTACTGGTCATCAAATGAGTGTTACTAAGTAAAACTTAGTCAAGCAGCATTAGAAAAATGCACAGATAAATACTGCTAAGTATTAATTGACTCCTAAGAGAGTGTTTGAAGTTCATGCCATATCTGAAATATTTGTTTCATTTTAAAAAGAGATTGGATAAAAGAAATATATAGATATAAAACATATATGTATATATATCGGATCACTGTTATATATATATTAAGATAAATTATTGTTCTGGGTAATTCTAAAACTGAATTTCTCTCTTTGGAAGAATGAATTGATTAGCATACGACTTTTATCATTGAGGGGTTATAGAAGCTGTATTTCATGACAAAAATTATAAAATCTGATTCACTGCAAGAATTTTTAAGTACAATTGAAGAACCCACAGTTAATTTTTAAAAACTCTCTTTTGTTATAGTTTTTGTACTGAGAGCAAATGTATTCATATATTAGATTGTATGTTTATTACAAAATGACAAGCTCATTGGGGAGATGAACTGAGTCTTATTCAAAAGCGTATCTTCCCCAAAGCCCAGAAGGATGCTACAATAGTAGACAGACAAAACAATTGTTAAGTGAGTGAAGTAATTCACTCACTTTTTCTCTCTGATTATAGCACAACAGTCAAATCTTAAAGTCCTTATGCATAGAGTCCTCTTCATTCTGACTCCAAATTTTTTCTCCAGACCCAGGGACTCCAAGCATTTGCACACTTCAGTGAGTTGTTGATCAGAAACTGGTTCTCCTCTACGTCAAACTCGAGTCAGGGGAACAACAAACTCACTATCGGGCCAGAGACCAACTATGCTGCTATACCAAGGTATATGTTAAATATGGGCATTAATGGGTACATGAATTTTTGTTTAAGTCTCGCATTCTTTTTCTGAAGACTCTCTGGAACTACATTCATCAACATGAAACTATCATTCCTTCCCATTCATATCTGATGACTTCAGAATGTCTCCTACCCCACAACTATCTTCCATTCCACCTGAATCAAAGCAACAAGAAGCTTGGCATCTGGTACATTTAATTTATCTTCCTTTTCTGCTTGATATCTATCAAGACAAGAAGAGGTAGCTTTAGTATACCAATATAATAGAATATCAACTATAATATTAGAGAAAAAGAAATCAGATTACAATTTTGCAAATCTTATTTATGTTTTAATTTCCCACGTAAATCACATTTATTTTTTGTAACTTTTCTGCCCTACGTTGTCTCCCTTCCCTATTGCCCAGAAAGAAGCTTGACCACTGTAGTGATAAAATCAATGTTATGATTTATCAAATGTATAATTTATTTATCGTAAACGAGTTGTGAGGTGTAAACTGGAATTTCCTACCTAAATAAGTTGCAAGCAGGTAAAGTTTGGTATTCTAGCTGGCCCTCTCTCCTCTCTTTTTTTCTATCACATTGGTCACCTTTCTGTAGCAGAGGAAAGCCTAAGGATCTGGCATTTTATGCATTTGTTTTATACTGGAGTTCCCTACCAGGTATGAAAGAAAAGGAGAGAAAGCGACCTCTTTTTGTCTTGGTAGATATTAAGCAGAAAGAGAAGAGAAATAAAACGGGCCAGATGCCAAGCTTCTTGTGGCTTCTGTTCAGGTGGAAGTTAGTTGGAGGGTCAGAAACATTTTAAAGTCATCGAATATGAATGGGAAGGAGTGAGAGCATCATATTGATAAATGTAGATCCATAGAGTCTCCAGAAAAAGAATATGAGTCTCTAGCAAAAGCTCGCATCCCCATTAATAAATTATTTTTGTAGTTTAATGTCTATATCTAATGTGCACTTTGGGTGAAAGTATAGCAGCATAGATAGTGAGTCTGATGTTCCCCTGACTTGAGATCAGTGCACAGAAGAAGCAGATTCTGATCCACTGCACTGAAATGTACAAATCGTAGAGTCCCCGTGCCTGGTGAAAAAATTTAGGGTCAGAATGAAGATGACTCTATGCATAAGAACTTCAAGATTTGCCTGATGTGCTACAGTCAGAGAGAAACAGTGTGCAGAAGTCTCTATAATCCCAGGGATCAACAAGGAGAAAAATCACAATTAATGACCTTCCTTCCTCCCTTCTTTCCTTCTTTTCTTCCTTCCTTCCCTTCCCTTTCCTTCCTTCCTTCCTTTTTTAAGTTGGAGTCTCAGTCCTTCACCCAGGCTGGAGTGTATTGGCTCGCTCAAGGCCACCCCAGTGTCAACCTGCTTGGCTCCAGTGATCCTTCCACCTCAGCCTTCCAAGTAGCCATTTATTTATTTATTTATTTATTTACTTAATTATTTATTATTTATTTATTGTAGAGATGAGGTCTCGCACCCACAGGCTCAGGCAGTCCACTTGCCTTGGCCTCCCAAAGTGCTGGGATTACAGGCTGAGTCACCGAGTCTGGCCAGTGGCCACATTTCTAAACACTTTGTCTATTCATCATGACAGACCAATATGATTAAGAATATACTCTGCTTCTGAGGACCCTGTGTTATTTGTGTCACAACAACATCGTATAAGCCATATTTGTCCTGCATATATGTACACACCATCTTGTATAAGGCAATAAGAATGGAAGTGAAATGAGTTAGCCAAGTAAACACTATTTAAGACTACTGTTGGTGATTTATGCTAAATTTAATGCTTTTCTCCTCTGCTACCCTGATGATGGTAGCTGTAAAGGAGATTAAATCATTTATAAAGAACAAATTGCATGCTCTTTTCACATGTGAATTGTCATTTGAATAAGTTGCTTAATGGCACCTCACTAATTAGTCAGCCAATCAGTTGATTAACTGTTGTGAAATACAAGTTTACTTATATAATAATGCAAGCTTATTCATAATGCCTCAGAGAGTAATATCTTAGATATTTTAAAGATGTCTTAGCAAAGAAGTAGCATACACTTTTCAGTGACTCCCATGGAAACAAATGAAAATGCTTGTTAACATATTAGGACTTGTAATTAGAGACATAAAAGCATATTTGAATTTTATAATAGAAAAACTTGATTAGAAGAACAGAGAAAGAAAAATCATTCTTTAAGTGAATTGGGTCAAAGGACTCACTCAAACGATAAAATTATTCAGGGCAATGGTTTTCAAAGTCTACACGCTTTAACTAATTTACCTTTGCTTTGCTCCAAATAAATGGAGATTTCTTCTTTCTACCTTTTTAATTTCAATATAAAAAGTACTACAGTTTTTCATTACTCAAGATTTTAAAATGTAACCTTTAGATTTAATCTGGTTTATGTGATCTAGTGATAACTCTCATTTTTATAGTTATTCTTGCCTAACTAAAATCTAACTTTTTAGCAAATACATGTATTTGTAATCATTTTGTTTGTACTTTAGTAGTTTTATCTAATGTGTTAAAAATGGTTTTGAAATACTTTTTAATTTAATAGAAGTAGAAACTGATTTCTAGAAAATAAATACTAAAAGAGCTATTTTCTTTTTTAAGCATACTGTTTAAATCATAAGATATATGTTGAATTTTTGTATTCCTAACAAGCCATTTAATGATTTTAGTTGCTAATTTCTTTTATTAGGTTTATGTCGATGATAAAAGATGCCAGAAGTGTTTACTCCTAGTTTTTCTAAATTGGCAAAATGTTGAATATAAGAATTCTTGATTTGTGTTCGGTTGCTTTTGTAAAATAAACTATGTATTGAGAAAGATTGTAAGAAAGATAAATTGCATGATTAGGTTATTGTCCAGTTCACTAAGCACATACAGATTTTGGTTCAAATCTTGGAAAAAAGTTTTGGAATACTTTTTTTTTGTTTTTGCGTAGCAAATAGTAAATTATCATTATATCATTCAATTACTTAAATTAATTATGATTTATTTACATAGGATTTAACTGACATATTTTATAGTATATTTTTGGCTTCTGAATTAAAAAAAGGAAAATGGAACATAAATGCTTATTTACTCTAAGTTCCAGATAAACAACTAAAATAATAGTACATAAAACAATTACATTTTTAAAAAGACAAAAAGAATGAGGAAATGCTAGAGCAGGTGACAAAATTTAAATTTTGATACAAATATTTATTGGGTGGTAAGTTGAGAAGGAATAAATCAGCAAAAAAGAAGGAATTTACAAAGTAAAATTTGTGTAGAGAAGGACTGTACAAGAAGAAAGGTCAACCTACTAGAATCCTGGAAAAACTAAAACTTAACAGGTCTGAGGAAAGATAAGTTTGAAGGTTTTCTATGATCATAAATAGTTAAAAGGTCCAACATATTTTCACAGTATTGTATCCTGATTATCATGCTGGTCTTGGCCTAAGGTTTTGTTTGAAGCTAATCTGTCGTGGTCAAAATTGAAATTCCTTTTTTAAATTTTGTCTTCTTACTGGTGGGGTTTAAAAATATTTTAAAAGGCCAACTCTTTACACGTTAATAAAATAATTACACATTGCAAATTATATCAGTAGTAACTTCATTGAACAAGCCCAGCATACCATTTATAATAAATCAACTTTTAGATTGCTTATTTCTGGAGTACAGGAAAGTTAATTTCTAGAAATCTTTCTATTTTAAGCCTATTTGCAAATTATAGAAAACTTAAAGTGAACATAACTGATGTTTCCTATAAAAATCGAGATAACTTTCTAGAAATTAGTATTCTTATGCTAATATCTTGAACATCTGTAAATTGCTGAATATACAATGACTTAAATAAATGTAATTGCATGTCATATTACTCAGAAATGTCAAAACACTTGCACTTAATCTATTTTTAATATATGATTTTCATAACTATGAAATAAGAAAACGTAATCTCTGATGCACATAAAACATTCCTAAAATTTTTTATTGTGAGAATTTTCTTGGTTTATTATTTGAGTAGTTTTTGTTTTGCTGTATTCTATCATCTAATATTATATAACTTTAATAAATAAATATTTTAGTAAGTATAGCAAGTAGAAAATCATATTTTCCTTACATAAACACATTTGCCATTCTATAAGATTCAGATTAATTTTTACCCTCTTCATAAGAAAAAAAATTCTCAAAATATCTAGTCAATATCTGTGTGATGTATCGTGGCAAATGAAGTGGGTCAATTTTTTAAAAGTTTGAATATCTTTAGAAAGTAAAATATGCTATTCCACAGCCAGTCTTTTTCTTTTAATCCTAATTCTAATTGTATTTACTTAAAATTTACTTAGAATTATATAACTCTGCTATATTATTGCTAGCGAGTCAATAGTATATTCTTCATATTGGAAAACTGTACATAACTTATTTTAATTTAGTTGTCTCAAGATCAAATTGCAAGGTAAACATTTTCAGATGCAATATTTTAAGTTTTCCCAGTTATCTTCCTCACCTTATGTTGTGCTAATAGGGTTGTTTCCATCTATTTAAATAAATGTGGACTAGTAAGTTATGTGTCAACTTTCAACATTTCAAATAAATGAAAGCTGAAATTTTTATGATTTTCACTTTTCTGAGATTTTGAGAAAATACTACTGGAAAGGCACCCTAGTAGACCAGAAGGGGTCTACAGTTACTAGTGCTACAATGTTATACTACTGACTTTAACTATGATTTAAATCTATCTGAATCCGGCATGTCCAACCCATGGGCTGCAAGTCACATGTAGCCAGGAGAGCTAGTAATGTGACCCCACAAAATCTCTTAACATCAAGTGTTTTTAGCATTTATTTTCTTCATGACCCCATGCATAGTTCCTTTTTTGAAATTCCAAAGCAATACTGTGCTTGAAATGAAATTTAAATTATGGCAAGGTAAGTTTTGCAAAATAATTTACCATATTTTGTTACACTGGCTAAACACAGTCCTGTGAACTGCCAAAAATATGCAGCTTTGCTCTCTGTCTCAATGCAAGAATTTGAAAACAAATTTCAAGATTTTTGGCAAAATAATCACTATTTTGCTCTGTTTGTGACACCATTGTCATTGACATTAATATTGTGTCTGCAAATTTTCAAATGGAATGTATGGCATTGCAATCAGACATTCAACTGAAAGAAAAATTTGACAATGTCTCTTTACTAGACTTTTATAAGACCAATCTTCCTATAAAAAAATTTTCCTCATTTCACAATCACGCCATATTCATGACATCGTTTTTTTGGCAGCACATATATTTGTGATTAGCTGTTTACAATTATGAAGTACATGCAGAGCAAAATTTGAACAAATATTTATGACAAGCACCTTGAGAACTCACTGAGAACTGCTACTACTTCCATTGAACCAGACATTGATAGATTCGTTTTACAAAAACAAGATCAAATTTCCCACTATTTTTATGTTATTATTTTTTTTTCTAAACTTTATAATAACAATATAAAAAAATAAGTCTTCTTATGTATATACCCTAACTATATTATATAATTTATGTGTGGCCCATGACAATTTCTCTTTATTCAGTGCAGCCCAGGAAAGCCAAAAGGCTGGACACTCTTGATCTAAGTCCATGTTAGAGACTGAAATTGGCGAAATAAAATATTCTCCATTTTCACCCCTCAACCACTCTTTCTTATGTTTCGAAAAGGAAAGTGATAGATTGAAATAGTGGGTTAAATATGCTTGTATTCATAAATTAGTATTATGGTATTTGACAACCTACTATTTCTAATCATTACTTCATAATCTTAGAAAGTAAACACTTAATTTATGGTGGAATTGAAAATAATGTATTTGTGTAAAACAACTATGAAGAAGATAAGTTTAGTTCCCAATAAGCTAAGTGAGTCTCTTTTAGTTACTAAAATAAAAGTTCTATGAATTTCATTTTTCTTATTTCTTCTCAAATTATGTGAGCACGAAAACCCAAGAGCAAATCTTAGAATAAAAATAAATTAGCAATTGTTGCAGAGAACTTGATCCCATACCAATTAGAAACATGAGCTTAGTTTTAAAAGTCATATGAATTTGAATGAATAATGAGGAGTAGTTACTGACAGATTTCATATTCCCTTGCTAATGTTGCAGCTGTGGAATGCTTTCATTGTGTTTCAAAACCAATTAAACTATCTTTTGTCTTGGTGCAGTTTAAATGTTTATTTTTTTTTTGTCATCTTTATCCATTTCTATTTTTCCTATTTATCTTGAATTTTGGGAAAATGTTAATTCTTTCCTAACATCCATATAAATTATATTTGTGTAGGAATTGTTTTTTAGCATACACTCTAAAATCTACAGATTGCAAAAAAATGATAACACATAATAATATCATATGAAACCTTATGAGTAATACTTACAACAAATGTGTTTGTATTAAGCTATTTAAAAATGAGATAGTATATAACACAATAGTAATAATACTTTTACAATTCCATCAATAGAATGCCATATAAAAATATATTTATTGGGCCAAAAAAATTGTGCTTAAATTCAAGATACCAAAAAATAAGAAAACTCAATACATATGTACACATACATGCATAAAATTGATATTGTAGCAATCAGATTTCTAGCAGGAAAAAAAGCAGCATAACCACAATGGTAAGATAAGATAGTTTTTTTAAGGGACCATTTATAGAAATATAGGCAGGACTAAGTAAATTAACAAGGGATGATGAAATACCCATGGATAATAAGGACAGAAAGATGTTAGTACACCCAGATCTAAAGAAGCGATGAATGCAAGAGGCTATCACATTGGGACATCTGGCTACAGATGGAGGAACATAGTTACTATGAGTACAGTAGCAGGACTGGGGAATAAATGCATGGGCTATTAGTACCCTATGCACTCTCCTTCTCAGTACCTGCCACTGGCCTAATCCAATTAGAAGCTACAGACAAGTATTCTTGTGATTTAGTCTCTAGAAGTTACTCAACTAGGGCTCTGGACATTGAACAAAATGACCAAGGATAGAGTGAAGACCTGGGCAAACAGAGATTATTGAATATAACACTGGTGTTAAGAACTCACATGGAAAAGACTGGTTTCTTTTGTAAGAGATTAAGTAAAATTCAGACCTCCTACCAAGAATTCTTGTATTATCATATATTTTGGACGTTTGGAAATGAACTACAATTTAGAAGTATTTCTTAAAGTGTTCATCAAGAAAGTAAGCCTTTAGAAAGAGTTAATTCCTGTAGGAGATTATTTTATATCAAAATATTCTGACCAAATCAGGATCCCCCAAAATCTTCAGAGCTGTAAGAAACAGGCTGAATTTGACAAGGTGAGATATAACAGACATAATTTCTGTTGGCAAGATTGAAAAACCTACAAGTTCAAAGCACAGTATGATTCTGAGCAGAAGTAAAGGTAAAACATTCTTAGGAAGTTCTGTCTGTGGTCAGTCAGCAACTTGGTAATTAACAGAACTCATGGCTGTTTGATATGGAAATCAAATCTAGAGTTAGAGATGATGCCTTAGGATATGGTGATTTTCTTTATTCTGGATTCATAATGATATACTGAGCATACATTGTCAAAATAATTTAGCTATTGGTAGTTTTTCATAATGACTTCTTCCAAAAATGAATTCCATGATTCTTAGACAATATGATGAAACAAAGTTTATGATTATAAATCCCCTCATTCCAGAAGGATCTAGAGGACAAGTGTCATAAATCATTCACCATACTAGAGAAGATAAATTTGAAGGCAAGTATTTATAGCCAGTGCCTGTAGGTAAAAGTAAAAAAATCAATTACCAATACATGCTGGGAATCTACTTTGTATCAGAAATATCTTTCCCACATTTTGTATATTATATAATTGTTATGGTAATCTAGTAAACAGATATTCTAGTATCACCATATCACAGACAAGGAAACTGGCACAGAGAGGAAAGCCAAGGTCACAGAATAATCATAAGACCCAAATTTGAACACAGCAATCTAGGTTCTGAACCCACGTTCTAACCATTATGTTATACTGTTTCTTCATCAAAGGTATTTATATGCTGGAGTAGATTAATAAAAATCTAATCTTTTTGGTGTGTTGAATCAGACATGTCTTTCAGATTAAAATTCTAATATGATTTTGAAACATGAGTTAGATTTCCCCTGGTTTATCCTGATGGGTCTACAATTCCCTCCTTGTTATGTCAGTGAGACACAGTCCTTTAACTGACAGAAGGCCAGTACATGGACAATGAATTCAGCTCTGAGTTAGCTGTCGAGTTCTTATCTACCATACCCAAAGCAAAGCTCCAAGTTTTGAATCTCAAAATCTCTACACCTTTGAGTTTAAAACTGAAATATTGCAAACATTCCCCTCAAAATCAATGAGGTCCACAAATATTTTTTCCTTTTTATTTGTTGTAGGGGAGTCAAAGTATAAAGTGCAGCATTGTGTTTTTTTACTTTGGCTTGATACTGCAAAAGTTCTCCAACTTTGTAACACGCCAATTCATTTTCTTAGACTGTATCTCCATTATCTGTCACACATGCACCCAACCAATACCCCTACAGTACCTTATTTTTTTGTTTGTTTGTTTATCAGGAAACTTAAACAAGATGTCATTTATAAAGTAGATTTTAGATTTTAGATATCCTGGAGAGACAATCAGTATCTTTCCTTGCTTAAAAAAATAAAAAGTAATGTAAACTTAGGTCACAGAGCAAAGGATTACTGTGACTTGTGTTTGCATATACATGCATATATACATACTTACAAAAATGAGAGGTTGGTGCAGTCTCTTCCTGTGTTCTCTGTTTACTGGTATATAGAAAATTCATTTATCAGATCAAGTTGCACACCAAGAAACTGCATCAGTTGTCTCAGTAAATAAGCAGAAATCCTTTAAAGTAAGATTATTGCAAGGTTTCAGATCATGACTTCTGTTGAGAATTAATGAACTTTACATTGTCATTGACTTCCCTTTAGCTATCATTGCTGTCACACTTTCCCTGTCTCTTTTTCATGTCCCTTAACCATATATGCTGCATAGAGATGGCTGCTTCAGATTCCATAAGACTTACATTGAATGGCAACATCATTTCAATGGACACTTATTAAATGCTTGAAAACTTCACACAAAGGTATGCCGGATTTTCATCATTTTAAATTGGTCATGTTTCAGTGTTCTCCTTTTGCACCATTACTGATTCTGCTGATATAATTCTGCACTGGTAACAATTCTTGCTTGCTTGCGATTATAAATTATTTCAGTTAACTTAATTATAAATGTAATTTAATGATCTAGAATTAAATTGCTCCAAATATGGAATGGTTGTCGAAAAATCAAGCACAGTAAAAATGCAATAAGAATCAAGAAAGGCACAGATCTTCCACGATAAGCTGCCTGAGAACACTGCTGTTGTCCTCCTGGGCACTAGCTACCTCATCCACTGCACCACTATGTCTGGACAAGTGCCACTGACCCTGCTGGATTCTATTTCACTTGGACAGTTAGTATTAGGTCATAAGACTCTTCACTCCATTGATTCTGCTCTCAGAAATCTCCAAATGTCATGTTGCTTTTGCTTCATTTACTCAAGATTCAAAGTCTTCCATGGTGGGAGAGAGGGAAGGTATAACTGTTGAGCTTAGATAACATCCTGCCAAAAGTACAGGATTATCTAGCCTTCCTCAGCTTTCATAGCAGATGGCTTGGTTGGCTTCCACCTATCTTGAGATTTACCCCAAATCAAAAGGGTAGCCAAAACAGGAAAAACATCTGATGAATGTTTTGAACAAAAGGTTAAAAATAACTGAGGTGAAAAATAGATACAAGAGAGAAAATGAGCAATAGCTCAAATCTTTAGATTGAGTTAATGCCATCATTTTTGTGTTCTTCGTGAATCTCTTTTCCTTAGCTTTGATGTGATCATTACTCAAGTTTAGTTTTCCTAATGACATGTGATGCAAATATTTTAAAAATTGTAAATAAAAGTTGTATTTTTTTGAAACTTGGAAACTATAGGTTTTATTTAATAGATGGCCTGAACAATCAACTTGCAGAATAAAACCTATAGAATTGAATGAGGACTTTGTGCAAACAATTGTATACATACAATAAGGCAAAGGGTAAACATAAGCTAATGACAATAGATAATATAAATAGAGTCCTTATGAAAAGTATATGAACCTGCACAAGCTCACACAGAAACTGGTTGATAGAAGAATGAATCTTAGTCTTTCATATCCAAATAAACTTTACAGGTGCTGCCCTGTGTATGTGTGTTTTTGATGACAACATTGTTTAAACCATTTAATTCCTCGTGGTAAATGAGAGATCTCATTAGACATATGAGAAATAATATTACCACTAGTACTGTATTCATATTCATTATTTTTGAGAGGATTCAAATGAAAATAAAAATAAACCCAAACAAAATGATATACTGTCCTTAAATGTATTGAATACAAACTTTTACTTTTTAAGAAATATTATATTTATGCTTTAGTACTAATTTTTTTGTCTAAACAGCAAAAACTAAGTTAATGAATACATCTTCTACTATAAAGATTGAGAAGGATTTAAAATATCATAACTATTGTAATAAGATCCATAAATCTAATTGAAAAACAAAGTTATTGATTTGGCCTTTCTCTGATTTTACTCCATGAAATAAACTTCAGCAAAAACAGAAGTAAAATTACACATGACACTAAAAAGGCTATGTGCACATTAGGTGTTTGGAGTGGTTTTTTGCATATGTAGAAATGCAGCCCTTCTTTATGGCTGCGTAATAATCCATGGTGTATATGTACCTCATTTTCTTTATACAGTCCACTTTCAATAAGCAACAGTATTGGCGCCATGTGTTTACAGTTGTGAATAGTACTTCCATAAACATGCATGTGCAAGTATCTCTTTTGTAGAATGTTTTGAGTTTCTCCGTATATATTCCCAGAAAGGGCATTGTTGTGTCATATGAAAGTTCAATTTCTAGTAATTTAAAAAATTACCACACTGTTTTCCAAAGAGTTTGAACTAATTTGCACTCCCACCAACAATGTAGAAGCATTCCCTCTTCTCTACATACTTGTCAGCATCTGTTGCTTTTTGGACTTATTGATGATGGTCATCCTTCCTGGAGTTAGGTGGTATTTCAATATGGTTTTGATTTGCATTTCTCTAATGATTAGGGAGGCTGAGCATTTTTTCATGTATCTGTTGGTTATTTGTATGCTTCTTTTAAGAAGTGTCTATTCATATATTTGCCCACTTTTTAATAGGACTTTTGCTTTTGTTTTGTTTTTCCCTTTTGACTTGCTTGAGTCCGTATAGATCCTGGATGTTAGGTCTATGTAAGATATATAGTTAGCAAATATTTTTTTCCCCTTTCTGTGGGTTGTCTTTCCATTCTCTTGATGGTTTCTTTTGCTTGCAAAAACTTTTCAATTTGATGAAGTCCCACTTATCTATCTTATCTTTTATGGCATATGCTTTTGGGGTTGTGATCAAGAATTTGTTGCCTATTCTAATGTGCTTAAGGGTGTTTTCTGCTTTTTCTTCTTAGATTCTTATAGTTTGAGGTTTTGCATCCAGGTCTTTTATTCATTTAGAGTTTATTTTTGTGTGTGGTAATAGGTAGGGGTCCTGTTTTATTCTTCTGCATGTAGTCAGCCAGTTATGGACTTTGCAGCAACTTGAATGGATTTAGAGCCATCATATTCAATGATCTGTCACAGAAACAAAGAATTGAATACCACATGTTCTCACTCATAAGTGGGTCCTGAACATTTATCACAATACTTCAAGACAGGGATCAGTAGTAGCAGGACACTGCCGGGAGGGCAGGGTGGGACACATAACATCACTAAGGGTAACTGATCCTAAACTGGGGAAGTAAGGTTTGATGGAGGCCCAAACTTCACCTGCACATAGACTACTTACATATCTAATCCTAACTTGTAACCCACATCTTTACAATAAAATAAAGGGGAAACATACAGTAATTAAGGGAGAATTGTCAACTACATATTGTTTCTATAATGATATTATTAAAAATGTTTTAAATTATAAGATACAAATCAAATTTCTTTTTAATAAGCATGTAAATCATAATATTAGTGTAACGATTTCATTAGAATAACAGGATTTTGATTCAATGTGATCATAATAATGACTAAAATCAAGCAGAGTCTCAAAAAATTCTAAGTTAAAATAGTAATCTCTAAAAGGAAAAAAGCATAATGGCTTATAACTATTCAGGGATAAATGATTAGCAATTTATTAATTCATTAAAATGAATATTTTTGGGTGCTTATTATCTCAGTGACACTAATTTAGAGGCTGCAGATACGGTGAAAATGTTCAGACAGGCAGTCCCTGACCTTAGAAAGTTTCCATTTACCATCAGAAGAAATAAAACAAACAGCTAAACAAAGACACATATGAGTGAAGCACCCGTGAGAAATACTAGGACAAAGTAAAGGTGGATGTGGAAAGGAGAATGACTTGAGAGAATATAGGATTAGCAGTAGCTAGTCATGGGGAGATTTAGAGTCAATGCATTCCATGGCAGGAAGATGGTAATGACAGTGACTTAGAGGTATGGACTCTCTTATTTTAAGCAAGGAAAGATGACAAATATGGATGAGATGTAATTAATGAGGGCAAGTGGTCAAATACAGGGTTGTTGAGGAAGGAGGGAAGCATATTCCGTGTGATTATGTAGGTCGGCCATAGTTTAAATTTAAATTTAAATATTTAAATTCATTCTCATTTCAAAGAAAATCTTTGGTGCGAGGAATTTACAATTTTAATAAGTAACTTTGGCTGCTCTGTAGAGAATTTGGTACTGAATATGGGCAAAAAGGAAACATGAAGTCTAGGTAGGAGACTCTTTCCACGGTTCACATGGAAGAGAGTGACTTAGGCAGTACAGGGAATAAGATGAGGTCAGAAGCTGCCACACTTTGAGAAAAGAAATTGCTAATAATTTGTATAAGACAAGGGAAAAGTAAACAAGCACCTGTGACTTTGAGCTGAACTAAAGACATGGCACTATTATTTTATATGAGAAATAATGTAAGAGCAGGTTTTGGGGTGAAATCAAAATTGTTCACTATAAAGTTCAAATTCTCTGAGACGGCCAAATAAATATATTAATTAGGCATTTGGATATATGGTTCACGAAAGAGTACATAATAGACAAATATATATTACATATATGTGTTTTCTTTTAATTTGAGTCATTACCATAAATGCCATATATTATTATAATATACATTTAGAAAATAACACATAATATATGAATTTTCTTTTAATTTAGAGTCACTATCATATGTATGCTTTTGAAGTCATGCAATTAGATGAAACAGAGATGACATAATAAATTTATAAGAATCAATGAGTTGAAATCTATATCATATCCCTAAATATGTATTACAATGTAGGACACAATTTTGGACAAAGTGATTATAATTCAATGATGGGTGAGCAAACATGAAAGAATTAAAAAGCATGTATTGAGAATGAATACATTTACAATAATAGGCTTTTATTCCACTGAACATTGCAACATTCTATTTAATGTAATACATAAGAGCTTTTTAAAGAAATTACTCTGACCAGGTGTGGTGACTCAAGCCTGTAATCCCAGCACTTTGGGAGGCCAAGGTGAGAGGATTGCCTGAGCCCAGGGGTTCGAGACCAGTCTGGGCAACTTCGTGAAACCACATCTCTACAATAAACCAAAAAATAAGCCAGGTATTATAGTGCACACCTGTAGTTCCAGCTACTTGGAAGGCTGTGACAGAAGGACTGCTGGAGCCCAGCAGGTCGCAGCTGTGGTGGCTGTGAGCATGTCACTTTACTCCAGCCTGGGCGACAGTATGAGACTCTGACTAAAAAAAAAAAAAAAAAAAAAGAAATTACTCCCTTTGTACACGTGCATGTGTTTACATACACACCTCTCTCCCTATATATGTATATGTATTATTTATTTTTCCTATAGATATATATGAAGGCTAAACCTTATTTAGATCTAGACCAGCCTTAATAATGCTTATAATTGTCCAGAGGAAATATTTGTCAGTTATCACATACTGATAAGCTATTGTCTCTGACACGATTAATGATATAAACTGAGGATTACTGAGTCTACATTAATTGTATACATGGAGCCTACGTGACATAATGGGGAGAACATGTACAAATGTACGTCATATCAGCACAAATTTTTAGTTTTAGGAAAGATCTAGACATAATCTAACGGAAGAATTTCATTATACAACTGAACAAACTGAGATCCAGAGAAAAATTAAATTGCTAACAAAAACAACAGAAGTACTAAGAAATCTTCTGGCTTTCGGTTATGTGAAATGTACAAGACAATCTGATTCTCTTGGGCGAGTTAAATACTAACTCTTAAAATGTTAGGCGGGAGCTGGGCTCGGTGGCTCAGCCTGTAATCCCGCGCCTTTGGGAGACTGAGGTGAGTGGACTGTCTGAGCTGGCGGGTTCGAGACCCACCTGGACAGCGAGACCTCATCTCTCCAATAAGTCAAAAAATCAGCCGGGTGTGGTAGCGCATGCCTGTAATTCCGGCTACTCGCAAGGCTGAGGTGGAAGGATCGCTGGAGCTCAGCAGGCGAGGGGGCAGTGGCCGGGAGCGGCCCCTGCACTCCAGTCTGGGCGACCGAGTGAGACTCCAACACACAAAAAAAATGTTAGGCGGGTATCGGTGGCTCAGCCTGTAATCCCGGCATAGGACTTAATCAAGCAAAGTGTACAATTCACTAAGGACTTGAAAAATATTTCAAGAAATATGAAGAAAAAAGAGAGACTTTGGAGCCTGACTGGGATTGAATACTGACTCAAGCACTCATTTGCATTTGTGTCCTTGGGCGCATCTCTTACAATGTCTCTAATTTTCAGTGTCTGTGACAAAAGGAAATCTGAATCCCTCTGACAGTTCGTTTTGTTATGAGACAATGTAAATGTATAGCAGGTATTTAATAAAGAGTGACTGCCTTGGTGGACAATGATTATGGTACTTCGTACGAGCTAGATTATTCTGAGCCTTCTATTTGTGCTGTCTTAATTGTTACATTTGCTGTTTGAAGTAGGCACTATTGTAGTTCACATTTCATAGATTTAAAAAAAAAAAAATGAAGGCGGGGCTCGGTGGCTCAACCTGTAATCCCCGCACTTTGGGAGGCCTAGGTGAGTGGATTGCCTGAGCCTGCGGGTTCCAGAACAGCCCAGGCAACTTGGCGAGCCCTCGTCTCTACAATAAAATAAAAAATAGCCGAACGTGGTAGTGCCCATCTGTAGTAATGGCTACCCGGAAGGCTGAGGCTGAAGGATCACTGCAGCCGAGAAGGTCAATGCTGGGGTGGCCGTGAGCGTGCATGCCACTGCACTCCAGCCTGGAAGAAGGGATAAGACTCCAACTCAAAAAAAAGAAGGTAGAAATGTAGATTAACTTGCTAAAAGTCACCTGGCTACCAAAACATAGAATTGGTTTATAAATTCAATCGGTCTTCAGGATGTGCTCCTAACACTTTGTGATACTAATTGAGAAGATAAGTGCATTTAAATGAGTGCACTTGTCATCCAGCATCATCCAGGGTAAAATATTGTGTTCTTGATGTTGATGACATTGAATCCACTTAGACAAAAATAAACGTTATTCAAAACACCCAATTAAATTAATGTTGATAAGTATTTATATGCATTTTGCTGAATACAAGACAACTAAGAGAAAAAGGGAATTTTGTGTTTTACAAAAATGCAAGAATTTTGCTTATAATCTTAATATTAACTGGTTTTAGTGTATCAAATTTAAAGAAGAACAGGTTTAGCTTTTTATTTTTCAATTTCAATTTTTATTTTGGGGAGCATAAATGATTTTTGGTTAGATGGATACATTGTATAGTAGCTATTCCTGGGATTTAAATGTGCCCTCCACCTTCACCAGTGTGCGCTCGTGCTAGATAAGTGATTTTTTTCCTCCCATTTTCTCCCTTCTGAGTTTTCAGTGTCCATTTTGTCATTCTATATGCCTTTACAGTTCCTTTGTTTAGCCCCCACTTATAAGTGAGAATATGTGGAGTTTGATTTTGCATTCCTGTGTTACTTCACTCAGATGTCCTCCAATTCCACCCAAGTTGCTGCAAAATATAATTCATTTCATCTATCCTTTTCATGACCGAATAGTAGTATTCCATGATGTGTGTGTGTGTGTTTACATGTGTATTACATTTTTATTATCCACTAGATTGCTTCTATATTTTGCAATTGCAAATTGTGCTGCAATGAACATGCGATGAACATATGGATGCAAGTGTCTTTTGTATAATGACCTCCGTACCTTTGGGTAGATGCCAAGTTGTGGAATTGTTTTTATTTACTAAGAAATAGGCATAAGAAATATGGCGATACTTTGGGTCTTACTTGTAAGAAAAAGGCACGAGTGTCAAGTCTTCAGACAGGATTCAGGGAAGAAGAAGTGAATTAAAGTTGAGAAGCAGTGGGAGAAGCTAGACTCAACCACAACACAGACCAGGAATTGGGGATGTGAACAAGCAATGTGAGGGAATGGCAAGGTGCAGAACAGAAAGGCAACAACAAGTCTGGCTTGAGATTGCACAAATGAGAGTCACAGAGCATAAAATCTAAACCTAGATGTACTCTGCTGGGTGGATTTTTACTGTTCTAACTAGTTTATATCACACTGCTCCATATATTCCCCAAAATCTTTAGTATAACTGATTCTATTTTCGAGGTACTTTTAAAGTACAGGGCTATGCATGTAGATTACATAGTCCTTATAGCTCAACAAATGAAATGGACTGCTATAAAATAGGGCCAGGCCATTTTTATCCATTTGTAACCATGAAACTGGAACTGAAAGACTTTTACTATGACTGTTATTAATTTGAACCCATAATAATAATAAAAATGTTTCCTCCAAACCCTTCATCATCATAGATTTATTTGCTCTGGACTGAGTATTTGTGTCCCCTCAAAATTCCTAAGTTGAGATATAGTCCTTCATGTGGTGAGATTAGGAGGTGGGTCCTTGGTGAGTTGTTATGTCATGAGGGCAGAGTCCCAGCGAATGGGTTACAAGAGACTAGAGTTCTCTTTTTCCACCATGTAGGATCATGGTATGAGAAGGTGCTCTCTGTCAACCAATGAAGTAGGCCCTCTCCAGACACTGAATCTACTGGCTCCTAGATCTTGGGTTTCCCAGTTTCCAGAACTGTAAAAAATAAAAGTTTTTTATAAGCTATCCAATTTGCAGCATTTTATTATAGTAGCTCAAACAGACTAAGATACTGTCATATATTGATATATACAATATATAAAAATATGTAAATTTATAATATATATATACATAATATACCTATTTGGATTTCAGTTGTAATGGTCAGTGAGCATTCCACAATGCCCAAGACTCTGACCAAGCACGACATCCTCTAAGGTGTTCCATGAAGTACTAACTCTATGAAACACTTTGTCTAGATTAACATCCTCAGGAATCCTTAATAGTCAGATGTAATCATACACTCTTTATAAAAAGCTCTCTGTCTCTTAATTATAGCAAATGGGATGTTTACCCCATGAAAGTTTTTCTTAGCCTCCATTCTTATACTATATCTCTGAAATATAAAATTTAGTTTAAAAATTAGAAAAAGATACCTGTCCTATTCACACACTGCACTAGAAAATGCATGTCTTTTTATTCAGAAAGGTTACTCCACTGCAAATCTACTCAGTCACTCAAAAATATGTTTTATAGAAATCTTTCACTTATAAATGTGCTCACTTCTTTTAGTCATTTAAGTCATATTTTACAATATATGCATAATAGAAATATAAAAGCTCATTATGCGAAATGGAGAGTTTGGTCCATTTTAAGCCACAGGTAATTATGAAAAGAAAAACAAAGATTTTAAAGGTCAAGGAAACAGCCATCTGTTTAACAACCTGGCCATCTGTGAAACATTATTCAAGGCTAGTTAAAAACTCAAAAGGCCTTAACTGTCACCCAGAAAGATACCTTATATGTTATTTTGTATCTGAACTTAAGATATAAGGCTCAACTGTAAGCATCCATTTTTATTTATGAAGTAATTTAGACTTGCCTTGTTAATTACAGATGGTGCCCAATTATTCATAATTAAATTACTATGAAAAGGCATTAAAATTATGTAAAAAATTATTTTAATGTGCATATTAATAATAATTAAAAATCATACTCATAATTTTATAAAACTATAACACTGCACTTTGCTTATAGTTGTACCATCTTCTAATTTTTATTTTTAAACAATATTTATTAGTATAACAGTATGTATTAGTATAAAATATAAAATTTTAAAAAATAACAGTTGCTATTGTTGATGTTTTTTAACTCTTAAGATTTGTCCATGTGAAGTTGGTCATTGTATATAAGGTTTTTGTATATAACGGTGCACTGTTGAGTCAAGTTCATCTTTTTTTCATGTCATTTTATTCCAGCTCCATTTTTATAACTTCTCTTTCTTTTCTAACTGACCTGAGAAGCAACCTATGCCAACTACAAAAATTACCTGTTTATGGAATTTCTATTTTACCCCATTGATTAATACAAAGTCAATGCCACAATATCAACATTAATATTGCCTATTTTAAAATGCATACATAATTAAAATTGAGTTAATATAATGGAGCAAGACAAATAAAATATAAGCTTCTCATTCATTCACTCTCAGCACAATCTTCATTCACTCTGAGCACAATCTTCCAGATAAAACAAATATATAAACTCCTAAATACAATATAAGTCATGAGTGTGTGTGTTTGTGTGTGTGTGTGGGGGGGGTATGGGGCTGGTATTTTAATTGGCTAAATTTGAAGTTATACTTTATGTTGTAACAGCCATGAGTTTGCCTAGTAAAAAATATGGTATATTCTCCCATTGTACATCCCTATTACATTCTTTATTGAGTGCTTAATTAAAAATATTTCCCTGCAAGTTTCTTAAATTTATTCTCAGTATTTATAGCTTTTCTTTATCTCCTGCAAATATGCTGGTTCTTCCAATATTTAGTCTAATTGTTCATTAATTTTTATAGAATATGTATTGCTTATTTGAGAGTGAACTATTTTCATAACAAAAAAATCTTAGTGGATTATTTTATGATTGATGTTAGTTCCTAGGTCAGTTGAAGAATTTCAAACAATAAAATTGCACCATCTGAAAATGTCCTTCATTAAAAAAAATTAAGAATTGTGTTTGTCGGGATGTAGTTCTAGCCATTGAGGATGCAGACATGAACAAGAGATGAGATTCTTTGCCTAAAGCTTTTATTTTAGAGGGATAACTTAAAGCAATGAATGCTTTTATGGTTAAATGGAGAACGTCAGCACTTTAAAAATATTACAATCCAAGAATTAACATTAAGTTTCTCTATTCTGGTCTCTTCTATTTTCTCAATTAAAATAGTCACAGGTATCAGTATTTTTTCCAAAACTAATTTGGTTATATCTTGTTTAAGAGATCTTTCAGGATGCCAAGGTATAAACAAATTCAATTGTATTTTCTAATCAGGGTTTCCAAGGTAGTTTTTTTGCTTGTTACAGTTGTTATTGTTGGTATATTTTAACTCTTAAGACTTTGTCCCATGTGAAGTTGGTCTTTGTATATAAGGGTTCACTGTTGAATCAAGTCTATCTTTTTTTCATGTCATTTTATTCCTGCTCTATTTTTAAAAAACTATTCCTTTTCTAACTGACCTGATAAGCAACCTCTGCCTGCTACAAAAATTACCTGTTTATGGAATTTCTATTTTATTATTCTATTTGAATAATACAGAGCTAATGCCACAATATCAACATTAATATTTCTTCTTGATAAGTCCTGCTCCACTATACCCTTTTCAGAAATGACCCGGTTATAGTCAACATTTTATACCTTGGAGAATTTTCTTATTCAGTTCTATTGATTGTACTGTTGTTGTAATCACTGTATTGATTATATTAATTTGGGAGAAAATCCTCAGCCTCACATGACTTATTCTTTCTATCCATAACATGGCATATATCTACCTTTTGTTACATCTATTATAATATATTTCAATAAAGTTTTATAATTTTTTTTACAAGGATGACTATATATTTTACAGTTTGACAAATGAAATGGAATAACAAAAATATAGTTTTCACGCTGTAATTGTGTTATATTTTCATTATATATTAATTATGCTGAATTTGTTGAAATCTTGGAATGTTCATTTGGTAAAAGAGTATCATAAGTAAGAAACTTAAATGCACTATTTAATCTTCACCAGAAGTTTTTAAAATAATAGTCATTAACATTCTATCCATTTTCTCTGACATCTACTTTTATGTACTCCAGAAAATCCAGAAATATTGATTTATTAACTCATTAATTTATCTCTATTTATGTCGTTAGTAATTTATTAAGTAGTAATTTACTAAAAAAGTTCTATATGTTCAATAGCTCATGCATATATATAATAAATAACGACATGATCTACATATTGTAATACTGGAATTTGATTTAATTTTCTTGATCTTAAAAGTACACTCTGACGAGACTCATTATTTAAGTTAAAAAAAGTAACTCTGGGCATAAACCTATTTAAATAATTGAAAGTAAATTTCGCTGGTGAATATTTGTCATCTTTGTTTCATTAAGGAGATTGTGTGTGTGCATTTGTATGTGTATAATTTAGACACATAAATATATTAAAGGAGAAAATGGGGAACAAAAATGCATTCTTTTAATGAAGAGGTGTTGAGAAAGTAAAACTCAATTTCTAGCCAACTATGGAGAAGTAAGAGCTATTTGGGATAAAGTTACCTTAAGAAGAAAAAAAGAAGTATTTGAAAATACATAAAATGTATTTATTTATTTTTTATTATAAAAGTTTTATGAGTTTGATTAATAAGTACATAAGCATATTGTAAATGACAGTCTCAAGGCTCTCTAAAAAAAAAAAAACACACAAATATCAGCTGACAAAGCATGTTTATGACCTAGAAATGACACTGCAACCAGTGATTAAGACCTACAAGTAACACCAGTTCGTGCCTTGTAATTTGAAACTTACTTGAGCTTCAGATACCTTTTATGTGTGTAGAATAGCCAGGAAAGTAATTGGTTCTACTTATAGCAAAAGCAAGTTCAGCATTTTGAGTATTTTTTCTTCCCCTAACTGATGTACATTTTATCTCTACTCAGCTGAGACAAATGAAAAAAAGGCAAAGGTTTGACTCAGCGTTTGCGCTCAGATTCGTTAGTGAACTGAAGAGGAGAAAATCTAAAGCCTTTCTCCTCTATTCTCTCCTTAAATATTCAAATGATATCAATGAGAAATATTTCCAAGGTGTGTTAAAGTAAACAGGAAAAAAGGGTCCTATTAAGGTAAATTCTTCCTGGCATTAATGCAGTGGTTGTCAATGAGGTACTTTATTCTTCTTAGGATTTAAGTAATGTTTGGGGAAACTTTTAACCAACTAAGGAGCATTCTAGGAAATACCATACCCAGGGCATGCCCCCAGAGATTATGTTTTAATTGGTCTGTTATGGAGACTGGCATTGTATTTCTAGGAACTGCCAATGCATTTCTCATGTGTAGCCAAAGATGAGAACCACTGTTCTAATATATCCCCTGCTGCTCTGACTTAATTTTGAAAGTCATTAATTTCTTTAGGCCACTTGGGTATTAGAGTCAGCTGTAGATTATCTAAACCCACATGCCTAATCTCTGATAATGAATAAGTAAAAGAGTATTTGCCTTTGGATTTTGAATTTGAGATCCATATTCAAACAGAGATATGCCAAGGAGTACTGGTGTAAAAGCAAACATAAGATCGATCTGACTTTCACTCCTGATTTTAACGCTACTGTAAACAGTTTGAAACACATTTTGATGACAAAGAGAGAGAGAGAAAGCAATAGATCATCTATAAAAATGTTATCAGGGCTAAACCCTCTTTAGCAGCCTTACTACCTGTTGAGTGCCACTTTCCTTCTCATCTCGGAGAAAATAGAGGCGGCGGAAAAAGAATCAAAACTCTACTTCCAAGGCAGAGGTATAATTGCCCCTGTTTATCTTCTCCATATTCTTCAAAGACAGCAGGCTACAGAAAGTCTTTAAAAGGACCTTAAATTCTCAAAATTATAAAAATAGATATAATATTCACAGAATTTACTGAAAATGACTAAAAGAAGAAGGTGGGAAAGAAAATATATTTTCGCTTTTAAAATATGAGAAAGACTTAGTGAATAAAGAGGATAAATCTTCCTCTAAACAAATACAAATGCTTATAATCCCTGCCATTTCTTGAATGCTTCTGTGCTAGTGCTTATGCTGGACATCTATTGTCTCCCCCAATCCCATCATTAATATCTGAACACAGTACAGATAACACACGTGCATTTATTTAAGGAGCTGTTTCTCCCCTCTCCTATTATGTTGTTTCATTACAGACGGTCAGCCATACTCCTGTAACATTGGCCACAGGGGTGGATCTAGAATCCAAGCCATTGTTCTCAGAACCCTTCTCTGTGGATTAACAGTAAACAGTTAGGGAGGTGCATGTTAACAGGCATTATTTTACTGCAAACATTGCTAATTCCCATTATGTTCTTACCAGCTTTGCAAGTTTCTTTACCAGATGTAAAATTTCCGCCATTGGCCTAAGCCAACTTGAGCTGTGATTTTACAATTTGTAACCCAAAGATTTTTTCACACATTAGTACTCTAAATGCATCATACCATTTAATACTATATTTAGAAGTACAATGTAGTATACAAGAAAAAGGATAATGACTTTGTCACTTCATAGCTGTAAGACATTTAGGCAAGATATTTAATAACTTCTAAGGCTGCATGTTCTCATCTCTAAAATAGAGTCTATAAAACAACTTTCCTTGCACTGTTATTAAGAGTATTAGATGGAATTCTGTGTGTAATGCACAAGGTATACAAACTGGTAAAAATATTAGAAATTTTATTGTTCGCAGATCTTTTAGTTCCATAATGTATTTTCAATTTAACATACAAGTAAACAAGCTCTAAAAACTAAAAATAACTTGTCCAGTGTTATAATAATATACAAGTGCTTAGGCTTTGAACCTCTATTTGGATAATAGAAGCCCCAAGTCTGCACTCTTTTTTTATAATTTGAATTAAATCATAAATGCAATTACAAGAACATAAAAATATATTGAGTAACAAATCTTACATAGAGTTGTTTACACAAATAAGTGTACAGTAACAACTCCTAAATGTAGAGTGAATAAACTCATGTAATCTCTGCCTATAAAAAAAATAAATAAATATTTCCAGCATCCCAAAATTAGCCCTCATGCAAACTCTGTCAAAAATTCTTTCTTGGGTGACCACTATGCCTCAAACTTGCCTATTTCTGAATTTAATGTAAATGAAATCATACAGCATTGATTTGATACACCAAGGGCTTTTACATTGTAAAAGACGTTTCTTTTTATGCTGAGTGTAGGATTAGTATGTTGATTTCAGTTATCATTTTGTATTCGTTGTCTGGGTGTTCCAAAATGTATTTATTTATTTGTAAAAAATAAAAAATAATTTTTCTTTCTTTTTTGGTAATACTACAGATAGTACTTTTACGAGAATGTCTAAAGTGGAATTTCTGAGGCATAGGATATGCATATTCATTTTGGTAGATATGCATATTCATTTTGTTTGCCTGTTTACTTCTCCCACCAATAATATTTGTTGGTTACAATCACTTCATATCATCAATACTATTATTATTTTCAATCCTCCAATTCCTACCCTCCCCACTTTGCCTCCCACACCACCATATGAGCATGCTCAGGTGATTGTGGAATGATTCATCATGCTAAGTTTTAGTTCTCATACATTCGTAGACATTTTAGCTATCCTTGCTTTGTGAAGGGGTCATATCATGTCTCTTGATCACTTACTTTTATGTTTTCAATCTTTTTCAAATTGATTTAAAGACATTCTGCATATATTCTCAATATGGTCTGAATGTTAGTATTGCATATGCAGAATAGTAATTCAATTTTTAGCTCTTTACGAAATCTCCAGACTGTTTCCATAGAGGTTGAACTATCTTATAATCCCTCAAACAGTGAATGAGCAGTCTTTTTTCTCTGCAACCACACCCATATCTGTTTTGCTTTGATTTTCTAATAATGGCCACTCTGACTTGTGTGAGGTGATATTTCATTGTGGTTTCAATTTGCAATTCTCTGATGATTGATGATTTTAAGCATTTTTTTCATAGATTTGTTGGCCGCCTGTGTGTCTTCCTTTGAGAGGTGTCTATTCATGTCCTTTGCCCACTTTTTGATGGGGTTATTGGTTTTTATCATGCTGAGTCGTTTGAATTTCTTGTAGATTCTGGATATTAACCCTTTGTCTGAGGCATAATTTGAAAAGATTTTATCTCATTCAGTGAGTTTTCTGTTCACTTTGTTGATTATTTATTTTACTGTGCAGAAACTTTTAAGTTTAAGTAAATCCCATTTGTCTATTTTGGTTTTTGTTGCAATTGCTTTTGGGGATCTTTGTCATAAATTATTTGTCTAAGCTGATGTCGAACAGAGTATTGCCTAGCTTTTCTTCTAAGATATTTTTTAGTTTCAAGTGTCATATTTATATAAGCCTGATCCATCTTGAGTACATTTTTGTATACGGTGAACGTTAGGGTTCAGTTGCATTTTTCTGCATATGGTTAGCCAATTTTCCCAGCACCATTTTTTGAATAGGATGTCCTTTCCCCATTGTTTATTTTTGTTGACTTTGACAAAGGTTGGTTGATTGTAGAAATGTGGTTTTATTTCTGGATTCTCTGTTCTGTTTCATTGATCAATTTGCCTATCGTCATACCAGTACCATACTGTTTTAGTTACCATAGCTTTATAGTGTGATACCTCCACAATTGTTCTTTTTGCTTAGAATTTCTTTGTGTATTCGGGCTCTTTTTTGATTCCATACAAACTTTAAGATTTTTTTCTAGTTCTGTGAGGAACGGAGACGGTATTTTGATCGGGATTGTGTTAGATCTATAGATTGCTTTGGGCAGGGTGGTCATTTTAACAATATTGATTCATCTAATCCATGAACATGGAATGTTCTTCCAGTTGTTTGTTGTCACCTAAAATTTCTTTCATCAGTGTTTTGTAGTTATTCTTGTAGAAATCTTTCACTTCCTTAATTAGGTATATTCCTAGGTGTTTTGTTTTTGTGTGGCTAGTGTGAATGGGATTGAGCTCTTGATTTGGTCCTTGGCTTGAGCATTGATGGTGTACAGGAATGTTACTGATTTTTGTATGTTGATTTTATAATCTGAGATTTAGCTGAAGTCATTTATGAGATCTAGAAGCTCCTTGAAAAAGTTCTTAGGGTTTTCTAGGTATACAATCTTGTAATCCATTATCAGGGATAGTTTGCCTCCTTGTCAATTTGGATATATTTTATTTCTTTCTCTTGCCTGATTGCTCTTACTAGGACTTTCAGTATGATGTTGAAATAGTCATGAGAGTAGACATTCTTATCTTTTTCTTGTTCTTAGGGAAAATTTTTTCAACTTTTGCTGGTTAAATATGATGTCTGCTGTTGGTTTGTCATATATAGCTTTTGAAATATGCTCCTTCAATGCCAAGTTTGTTGAGGGTTTTTATCATAAAGCAATGCTAGAGTTAGTCAAATGCTTCTTCTGCATCTATTGAGATGATCATATGGCTATTATTTTTGCTTCTGTTTTTGTGGTGTCTCACATTAATTGATTTGTGGATACTAAACCATCCTAGCATCCCTGGAATGAAACCCATTGGTTACGATAAATAATTTTTTGGATATGTTGTTGAATTTAGTTTGCTAGTATTTTGTTAAGGATTTTAGCATCTGCAGTTGGTGTCAAAAAATGTATACACATTTTAAGAAAGAAAAAAACTGTATAAAAATGTAATTATTTTACATACCAATAACAAAATATGAATACTAGTTGCGTTTGACTTCTGCAGTTACAAGTGGTGCTCAAAGTGGTTGCTATCAGGATCCAGACACTTCTGACTATGGCAAACTACTGCAGGACTTGTTGCTGTATGAGGCCTTCCAGATCTTGTGCACATCACATACAGTATCATGCATCTCAAACTTATCACAAATTTGTGCAATAGTTAGACCTGTTAGAGGCTCTGTGGCATATTCATACCTTCATTTTCGTACTTCCACAATATACTTGAATTTCAAATAGCATTTCAAAATGATCTTGCTCTCCTTGAATGACAACTGTGCTTCCACCATTTTCTTTTGACTGCCCTGCCTGTTACGTGATGATGTTAGCATTTGTTTGATTAATGCATCTTTTTAGTGAACATGATACTACACATTGCTACTGTAATTCAATTCAACATCGAAAAGTAATACATCGATAGCATCTCTTAAAATGTATATATCTTTTGTTGGTGCCCTCAGTATATTTATCAGGGAAATAGGTCTATAGTTTTCTTTTTTCTTCTGTCTTTGCCTGATTTTGGTATCAAAGTGATACTGATTTCATAGAACACATTAGGAAGGAGTCCTTCCTCCTCGATTTTCTGAAATAGATTTAGAAGGAGTACCAGCTCTTCTTATATGTCTGATAAAATTTGGCTGTGAACCCTTTTGACCCTGGAATATTTTGTTGGGATTTTAAAAAAATTATTAACTCAATTTCTTTCCTTAATTTTGGTCTACTCAGACTATTATTTCTTCATGATTGATCTTGGGGGGTTGTATGTTTTCAGAAATTTATCTATTTTCTTTAAGTTTTCTAGTTTATTGCCATATAGTGTTCATAGTACCTGGTGCCTTTATTTAAAAATATCTATCTTATGTCCCCTCTGTCATCTCTGATTGAATTTGAGTTTTCTTTCTTTTTATCTTGGTTAGTCTAGCTAGTAGTCTATCAATTTTGTTTATCCTTTCAAAAACCAACTTTGTTGATTAATTAATCCTTTGTATTATTTTTTCAATGTCATTAAGTTCAGTTCTGATCTTTGTAATTTCTTTTCTTCTGTTAGTTTTAAGATTGCATTGTTCTTGTTTTTCTAGTTCTTTGAGTTGCAAAATTAAGCTGTTAATTTATGATCTTTCTGATGTAGGACTTTAATGTTATAAACCGTTTTTGCAGTGTGCCAAAGGTTTTGGTATGTTGTGTTACTATTTTCCTTTGTTTCAACAACTTTTTTTAGAAGCTTTTCTTTTTTAATTTTACTTATTTATTTATTTGTTTTAATTTTAAAATTATGCAGTACAATTCAGGGTTATGTATACAGATACTCATTATGCAGGTACCCTTGTTGATGAAGTGTCCCCAACCTTCCCCAGGCAGATTCCCACTACTGCCAATCCCACTTCCCTGAAACCCCACCCCTCTGCAGTTTCCTGCTACTGTCATTCCTTTTCTTATAGTATTATGATAGTTGTTCAAGGTCCACTTATGAGTGAGAAGATGTGATACTCAATTCTTTGTTTCTGTGAAAGATCACTCAGTGTTATAGACTCTAAGTCCATTCAGGTTGCTGCAAAGTTCATGATTTTGTTCTTCTTTATGACTGCATAATATTCCATTGTGTATATGTACCACATTTTTTTATCCAGTCCTCTTTTGATGGGCAGCACGGTGGTTCCATGTTTTTGCTGTTGTGAACAATGCTGCGATAAACATACGTGTGCAGATATCTTTTTCATAGAGTGAATTGAGTTCTTCTGGGTACATTCCCAGTAGGGGGATTGTGGGGTCATATGGAAGGTCAATTTTTAGAACTTTTAGGAATTGCCACACTGTTTTCCACAGAAGCTGTACTTGTTTACATTCCCACCAAGAGTGTAGAAGTGTTCCTTTTTCATCACATCCTCTCCAGCATTTGTTATTTTTTGAGTTATTGATGATGGCCATTCTGATTGGAGTTAGATGGTATCTCAGTGTAGTTTTAATTTGCATTTCTTTGATGACTAGTGAGGCTCAACATTTTTTCATATATCTTTTGGCTGCTCATATGTGTTTCTACAATCTTTAAAAAAAAATTTATCTTAATTTCATTGTTTACCCAAGGGTCATTCAAGTGTGAGTGGTTCAGTTTCCATGCAGTGGTACAGTTTTCAGAGCTCCTCTTAGTGTTGGTTTCTAATTTTATTCCATTGTGGTCTGAAAAGATGTTTGGTATAAGTTTGATGCTTTTGAATTTATTGAGACTTACATTACAGCCAAGAATATTGTCTATTTTGGAAAATGTTCCATGTGGAGATGAGAAGAATGTATATTCTGCAGTTGTTGAGTGGAAAGTTCTATAGATGTCTGTTAGGTTTATTTGCTTATAATCCTGTATAAGTCCAGTGTTTCTTCATTAATTTTCTGCTTTGATGAGCTGTCTAGTGATGTCAGTGGGGTGTAGAAGTCACCCATTGTTATTTTGCTATTGACATGTTTTCAGAGTTCCAGTAGTGTTTGTTTGATGCATTTGCGTGCTCTGGTGTTTGGTGCCTATATGTTTAAGATGGTTAAATCTTCTTGTTGGGCCATTGCTTTGCTAAACTTTGGTCTGGGCAGGTGGCTCTTTGAGCTATGGCCACCATGTTTTCCTAAGCTTTGGTCCCCTCCCTTATCTTGGGGAGGTGATTCTCTTTTCTCTCTCCCTCTCTCTAATTTACTTTCTAAATAAACTATTTTCCAACTTAAAAAAAAAAACCAATAAAATCTTGTTTAATTTCACCCTTTATTATTATATAATGTCCTTCTCTGTCTTTTTAAATTGTTTTTGTTTAAAGTCTGAGTGGTCTAATATGAGGATGTCTTCTCCTGCTTGTTTTTGTTGTCCATTTGCCTGAAATATCTTTTCCTACCCATTTATTTTGAACCTGAGTGTCTTTGGCAAATAGGTGAGTCTCTTATAGGCAGCATATGGTTGGGTGGTTGGGTCCTTTTTTTAAAATTTTTCCTTCCCTTCCAGTTTGCCATTCTGATTCTTTTAAGTGGAGCATTTAACCAGTTTATTTTCAGGGATAGTAGTAATATGTGAGGTTTTGTTTTATGCCATTATGTTGTACGTTAACTGACTTGAAAATTCTAATGTGTATTTGCTGTATAGGCACTGTGAACTCTGAACTTATTTGCAATTTTATGATAGCAAAAGTCATTGTTTCATATCCAAGAACTTTTCTGAGTATCTCTTATAGGGCCGGTTTAGTGACAACAAATTCCTTTGGTGTTTGTTTGGGAAGAACTTTATTTCTCCTTCATTTTTGAAGATTAGTTTGGCCAAATACAATATTTGTAGTTGGCATTTTTTTTTCCTTCAGTAGGTCCTAAAAGTAATACTCCATTCTTTTATGACTTGTAGCTTTTCTGCTGAGAAATCTGCTGCTAGTCTGAAGTCCTTTTCTTTATAAGTAATTTGATGCTTCTCTCTTGCTGCTTTTAGGATATTTTCTTTCATACTGACTTTGGAGAATCTGACAATGATATGCCTTTGTGAGGTTACTTTTGTGATATATTTTGGAGGAATCCTTTGGGCTTCTTGTATCTGAATGTCTAGGGAATCCTTCAAGCAGAGGCTACTGGTTCAAATACAAAATGAAGTCCCTTCTCTGGTCTCCCGTCCATTAGACTGCTTTTCCAGTTGTCCAGGAGTGGGGAATCCTCCTTTTCTTCAGCATTGCTGGGTCTTTCCACAACAACTAGTCTGGGAAGAAGGCTAGATTCTTAGTTGAAGCATTCCCAGGCTGCAAAACTGATTTCGTCCATAGGAGACACTTTTCCTGAGAAACTGGTCTCCACAATTATCCTTCAGCTCAGGATGCAGGTTCCAGAACATGAGAGTGAAGGAATCTGCTAGGCTTATTATTTAGGCTAATATTCTGGGTGTTTCTTGGTGTTGCTGGGGCCCCTTGTCACCGCTGCCTGAAGGGGTTGACCAGGGTGAGGCACCAAGCCAGTGGCTTACTGAGAACAATTCTAGATTGAAGATCTGGCTCTGACAGCCTGTCTCTCTGGAAGGGAAATGCAACTTTTGGGGTTCTCTTGCTGCTCTTAGTCACAGCCTGGAATAAGCCCCAGTCCAGTCTCAATCCCTAGGGCGAACTCCTCACTCCTGCTTTCAACTGGGTGTGCGAAGCCCCTCCCCCACTTAAAAGCGAGCTGCCACCAGGTCTCTCAACAGAAACCGAAGTGCCTGCAGAGGCTATGGTTGGTGTCAAAATGCGCCCCAATCAAAAATGAACTTGGGAGAGCATCCATGTTATTACTGGGTAACTTTTCCTCTCACCAACCCTGACCTCCCTATGAAACAGCTCCAGGGCCCAGAAGAAATAGGGTGCTCTCTCATGACCTGAGTTGCACAGATCCCTGATTGGAAGGCACATCTCAGAGGAGAGTTTTCAGTTCCATCTCATGATCCAGGGATTGCACGTACTTTTTTCTGCAGGGTACCATTTCAGGGACTTTTCACCTAAGCTCTCCTCCTTGATATCTGGGGTGTCCTCTGCTGTTCTGATGAATATTCATTTTCCATCTCAAATTGACATTCGCTGGGTGGGTTTTTCCACAATATTTCACACTGTTCCAGAGGGTGAAGTATGATTGGAAACCTCTAATTGTCATCTTATCCATTTCTGGGCTTCCAGAATGTCCTGGCCGTCCTCTCTATGAATCTCCCAATACTTGAAGGTCACTGGGAAACAAAGTCTGCAACAGAACCTCCTGGGCCCCGTGGAGGGTAGGACACAGAGCAATGGAAATAGTCAGGAGTTTTTAATTTTAATGTGATTCAATTTATTATTTTTGGTGTCCTTTTTAAGAAATCTCTGCCAATACCATGATCATAAAGTATACTTTATCTTCAAATATCTACAATTTATTGTTTATCTTTTTTATTTTTTTTTTATTTTTTTGAGTTGGAGTCTCCCTTTGTCACCCAGACTGGAGTGCAGTGGCCGCTCCTGGCCACCGCAGCCTTGACCTACTGGGCTCCGGCAATCCTTCTGCCTCAGTTTTCCGAGTAGCCAGAATTACAGGCATGCACTATCATGCCCGGCTGATTTTTTGATTTATTGTAGAGATGAGGTCTCACTGCCCAGGTGGGTTTTGAACCCGTGGACTCAGGCAATCCACTCACCTCAGCCTCCCAAAGGCTTGGGATTACAGGCTGAACCATATTGTTTATCTTTTATATTTTGACCTATAGGCTACTGAATTTATTGTTGTTTGCCTTAATGTGTGGTATAGGGTCAACAATCTGTTTCTTCATACGGATATGCAATTAACTCAGATACATTTATCCTTCCTTCCTATTGTGCAATGCCATGTTTTTAATAAATTAGTATATATCCCTTTATGGACTACTTATACTGATATATTGATCTTTTAATTTTTTTTTTAAATTTTAGATTCAAGGGGTACACATATATATTCATTACACCTGTCCTTATGCCAAATCCCAGACTGTTAATAACTGCTGATTTATAATAAATATTGATCTATTGTAGTGTATGTCATTCTATATCATTCTCCTCTAAAGACTTACCTATGATATAAAACTGTGACTCATGATCAAGGTTCCTCTGCTAATGTGAAATTCTGGATAAAAATATTAAATAGACACCGATTGGAATGATATGATTTAATTACTGACACAAAAGACCTTCTATGTTATTAAAATTTTTTTTATGAGTTGGGGTCTCACTTTGTCCCCCAGCCTAGAGTGTAGTGGCACGCTGCTCACAGCTGCCACAACTTTGACCTGCTGTGCTCAGGCGATCCTTCCACCTCAGCCTTCCAAGTAGCTGGAAGTGTGCACCACCATGCTTTGCTAACTGTTTGATGTATTGTGGAGATGAAGTCTCACCAAGTTGTCCAGGCTGGTTTTACAACCATGGTCTCAGGCAATCCTCTCACCTATGCCTCCCAAAGCATTGGGATTACAGGCATGAGCCACTGCACTCAGCCAACATTACTAAATTTCTACCTGTAGCTTCCAGCAATAAGCACAATAAACTCTGAAACACTGGCTAAGAACAAAACGTCAGTAATTTTTTTTTTTTCAAACAGTACTTCTAAAAAGCAGTTACTAAAATTAATTTTCTTTATCAACTGACATATTATAAACTTGTAAAAGGTGAAAACAAACTTATTTTTTACTTCTTTCTTCTGCTTGATCTGATCTGCTGTTCAACACTTCTAGTGATTTTTTTAGTTCAGTCATTTTACTTTTAGCTTTAAGATTTGCATTTGGTATTTAAAAATTTTTTTTACTACTTTGTTGGGACTCTGCCTTTGCTCATTCATTGTTCTTTTGATCTCAGTGAGTAACTTTATCATGATTATTTTGAATTATCTGTCTGGTAAGTCATATATCTCTGTTTTACTAAAGTCAGTCTATAAAGATTTATCTTATTTCTTTGTTTGAAACACATTTCCTTGTTTCTTCATTTTTCTTGACTTTTTTTTTCCATTGCCATGTTAGAATAAACAGTCGCTTCCCTCAGCAATCAGAAACTGACCTCATAAGAAAAGGACTCGAATCAATCAACCTGGCCAGAGATTCTGGTGCTTTCCTTTAACCTTCATGCTAGTCCACATTGTCATATTTGTTCTCACTGTCCCTAGTCAGCTAGAATATATTCAGTCCTGTTAATACTCCCTGACAAGTGAAACAGAAGACAGTACTTTGAACAACCCCTGGAAATACTGGAATGTTAGATATGTTGTCCAATATTTCTGGAAAAAATTTCCCATAAAAATTAGGATGCTGAGTTTCTTTCTAATCATGTGATCATATGAAACTTTGTTGGGAGTAGGGGTTACAGTAAAAGCATATTTAAAATTTTCTCACCAGGTGAATGTGACTAATGAATCTCACTTGCCAGGGTGCGGGATTCTCTCAAATAGTTCTGGATTTCTTCCTTTCACACACACATGAAAACCTGCACATATATTGTTGTTGAAACAGTTTGTAGAGGAAGGAGAGTCCAGGACTTCTATTTTGTCATATTGCTGACACTGCTTCTTCACCAGGTTTTATGTTCTTTAGTTACCTTTTGTAATATCCTGTGTTAACACTTAAAGAGAAGAAAAAGAAAGCCAATTAGGAGAAGAACCATTTGCAGCACTCCAAGGGGGAGGCAAAGCTGTGTAGTACCAGAGAAACCAAAAAAAGGAAGAGTTTGTAATGAGAAGTATCAAATAGAGGGTGTATTTAATTTAACTTGTTTTTAATGATCTCTTTGATGAGAAATACTATATCAATAATTACTTTTTTAACATAGGCACTAATATGCGATAAGACTAATTCAAGAAACCAGAACTAATGCGTAAAATATGTAAAAAGCTATGCTTATAGCACTGATTTCTGAACACTCCTTTTTCTGAAACTAAAATTGACAGGCTAAATAAGGAACATCAGCTTTAAGTTTCTAAAATATGTCATTTTCTATAGCGAACAAAGTAACCCCAAAACACTTTAGACAGAAATCTTTAATATAGTAAAATTGTTTAAATATGTCATTTATCCATTAGGCTGTCAGACAACACTCCCACACACAATGAAATGCCTTCTTTTTGACAGTTGGAGTTGTGTGGGAAAATCTCTGCACTACAAAGGCAAAAATAAATGCCCTAAATATATATTGCACAGAAGGAATATTCAGTTAAGGTAAAAAATATGGCATTAATGTAAATAAGCTCTGCATCCAAAACTATTGGGAAAAAAATAATAAGAGTATACTCTCATGTAATTTGTTCATATAAGGAGGAAAAAAGTTAAGACTAGATAACAGGACTATAGCAAGAATGAATATAATTTAATACAACCATAGTATAATATTCAAATAAAAAGGATGCATGTGACTTAATTAATTTGACAAAAAGATGGTTTGATTTAGAAGCAAACATATACCTTATTTTAATATTAGAAACACACATATATCTAATAATAAAACACAGATCGTTTTTCTTATGTCTAATTCATTCTTGGCACAGTTTTAACAAGATAACCATGATGAAAAATAGACTCCATTATTAAGGAGTTAATTCTACAAGATAGTTGACCATTTCAAATTATAAACTCTCAGTTTCGAGCTACTAGTAATAACCGATGATACTACTACTAACTCAGCCAGCACAACCAAAAAAACTGTTAATTAATTAAGTTTATAGTGTTAATAGTCTCTGCTATTAAGCACTTCCCATAATGCATTCATAATCCCTGCCACAATTTTCCAAGGAAAATACTGTTGTTCTTTAACAGACTGTGGAACTGAGACTCAAATGTTAAACATTCACAAGAGTAGAGTTTATTTTTTAATAGTGTTGGAATTTGAATCAGATACATGTCATATCATGACCTATCATTTTTTCATTTAAAATGTTTTTCTTTCTGTTTAATACATTGTGTAAGTAAAATAGGCTTAGAACTAAAATTTGTTTTAGGTCCAGCTTTGAAATTATTTCATTATAGCCTTAAATATTTTTCTTACATTCTCCAGGTCTCGATTTGTTTACTATAAAGTAAAAAAGATACATTTCTTTCATTTAAATGTATTCTGCACTTTTTTCCCTAAGCTCTGAATTTGGCAGACTGTCTTTCCATCAATCATTGTGTGAAAAATTGTCATGTTTTGCCAACGTAGTAAATGCCAAAGTTTAGTGGTTTTCAAGACAATCACACCCAAGTTTGTCATTCAACTGTAAAAGTTAGAAAATAAATAAATATATGACATATTCATTATATATACATATACGTGTGAATATGCACTTGTGATATATATAATCTATATTATATGACATATATAATTTATATGAGATAAAGTCAGGTTGTGAAAGAGATTATGATTGATGGGGAGTAAAGTTGTATTAAGATGGCTTTGCTGTGGTGACATTTGAACAGAGTAAAATGAAGTGTGGTGATACCCTGCAAAAGAACTGGGGAATATCACCAAAGATATGGGAACTGCAAAGATAAAGTCTACAAGAATGAACTCTTTGCATTTTAGGATCAGCAAGAAAATTGTATGACCATATTGAAAGGAACATCCTGAAGAGTAACCACTTTTCATCTACCCTACTGCAATCACTCAAGTGTGTGCCAATATTTTATTTCACTTTGATATTTAAATAAATTCCCACAGGCCTTCCAGTTTCCATTGATGTTCCACTGCAGTCAATTTTCTATGGATTAGCAATAGAAGTGTGTTCAACAGTCAAATCCTTTTCAAAAATTTCCAGTGTGTTATTATTATATCCAGAAAAAAATGCAAATTTCTTATTAGGTCTAAAAGGCTGTCCATGTCTGCCTGTTATAGGACTTGTTGATGGAGGTAGACAATGGAGTATTAGAGAAAACATAATCAGAGAAAGTGGTGATCAGGATAGGTAAATGATGGCGCCAATTACTGTGATGTGGAAGATAATAGAAACAACTTAGAACATGGGATTAGGTATATAATATTATATGCAGGCCCTATTATGTAGAAATTGCTAATTGTAATCCAAGTGGATAAGAGAAGAGGTGAAAATACAGGCAACAAATTAAGTGAGCAAATATTTTATAAAAAGAAACATTAACGCTGCGGTAAGAGATTTTATATATATAATATATATTTCTGATGTACAAAAATAATGAAAATTTTGGAGATAAAAATGTTAAAGGAGTAGTAAGGGGGTGTAAGAAATTTACTTACCATCTTCAGACAGTGGAAAATGAAAACACTGTTCAAAGATACACACACACACATGCACATACAGGTATGACTTTTTTAAAAAGGAAGAGTTGTTTTTAAAGAATAACTAGGTTTCAATAAAAGCAAAAGTTTAAAGGGCATTTAGAATATAAAGAGGCTGTTATTATTTAAGAAACACTGTAAGTTCAAAGAACCAGAAGAATGTTTATGGGGCTGTGGAGGGATCAAGGTACAATACATAAAAATTCTACAGGGAAGAAAGTTTTGGACTTTTGATCAGAGCTAATATAAATGGTATAAATGGCCTGCACGGAGTGCTCAGGGGCATTTTGCCAAATGTAGACTCCTTAGGAAGCTGGTGTGAGGATGGGAGGAGGGACGTACCGATGGGGACTCTGAAAGAAGCATATGAAGATTTAAATGCGCATCTAAACATGATTTCAGATGTCCCTATTTTCCTTCCATGGCAGAAAATGAAAATATCTTTACTTCAATTATCTTTTACGAACCAACAATATATGGGCTGTTAAGACAAATTAACCAGAAAATGTTGAAAATGGGAATTAACATTGAACCCAACATGATATTAGATGTATAAATAGAATAAAATACATCTTTTGGTGTGAATGGGCCATTACACTTTTGCGCATCTCTCTTTTATGTATTTTCTGTTACTATAGAAACCTCCCCTGTGAAGCCATATATCTATTTTAATCTTGTCAAGCCTTTCCCAAGGTAAAAATGATCAACATTTTTAAAAGAATTTAATGGGAAAAAGTTTACAGAGTTTACAAAGGAACATCCAATTAAAAAAGACTTTCTGTCTGAATTCATGTTTATTTGTTATCCTATGTATCTGCTATGTGGAAGCCAACCAAACACTGAACATTTCTATGTGTTCAGTGAGACAAATGAGGTTCTTTTCTTTCTCTAAATCATTTGCAACATGGAATTTTCTTTTTTTGTTGTTTGTTTGTTTTGTTTTGTTTTGAGTCAGAGTCTCACTCTGTCACCCAGGCTGGAGCGCAGGGGCATGCTCACAGCCACTTCAACCTCGACCTGCTGGACTCAGGAGATCCTTCTGCCTCAGCCTTCCAAGTAGCTGGAACTACAGGCATGTGCTGCCATGATCGACTTTATTATTATTATTATTATTATTATTATTATTATTATTATTGTAGGTCTCACCAAGTTGCCCAGGCTGGTCCTGAACCACTGAGCTCAGGCAATTCTCCCACCTTGGCCTCCCAAAGTGCTGGGATTACAAACTGGAGTCACTGCGCCCAGCTGGAATTTTCAACAAGTTTAATCTACTGGTTGCCTATGTTCTGTATGGCAACACAGTGTAAAATATAAGCATATATCTTGGATCCTGATGAATGCTGCATGAATCCCAATTTCACTTACTACTCATATAAGATATTAGTTCCAGTAAACCTCAGTGTTTGTGTCTGTAAAGTGGGAGTAATCTCAATACCTGTCTCATAACAGTGTGTCTGTGTGCTTATGAAATAAAATGATATATTCAAAGTACATAACATGGAAACTTAGAAAACTATCATCTCTTTAGAATCTATCACAGCTTGCCAATGAAGGTGAATTCTGGTAGAACCAAACTCCTTTCTCTTTCCCTTGCCAACTGCTTGCCCTATATTTAATATCACCCTGTCAATTTTTTCACCAGTAAAATGTGTGTAGCAGCAACCCCTATACCACAGGCTTAGTGTCAGAGATTAAAAACATAAGGTAACTAAAGCACTATGATAAATAATAAGGTCTTGCAAACATTTTCTGCCAAGTCGGGTATGGTGGCATGGGCCTGTAGTCCCAGGTACTTGAGAGGCTGAGGAGGAAGGATTGCTTTAGCCTAGGAGGTGAAGCTATGGTGAGCTGGGATTGTGCCTCTGCACTCCAGCTTGGGTGATGGTGAGACCCTGTCAAAAAAAAAAAAAAAGTTACTGTATTTAGATATGACCTTTACCTAGAGAGTTTAATTTTTAAAAGTCATTGTGAATAGAGAGAGGAAGGAAGAAGGGAAGGAGGAAAGAAAGGGAGGGAGGGAGGGGAAGAAAGAAAGAAAGAAAGAAAGAAAGAAAGAAAGAAAGAAAGAAAGAAAGAAAGAAGAGAAAGAAAGAGAGGGAAAAGTAAAGGTATTTTAAAATTCTATATATTGGATAAAATACATATATGAATATTTTTGTTACATTTTTACAAACATGATGGACTAACAATTCCAGATTAAGAATATAGAATTATGTGCCAAAGGCTGATAAGAACCCCAAAACACATGACATTAAATTACGTTTTGAATAGAGATTAAAAATATGCAGTAGGCCATTTATTTTTAAATCATCAAATGACACTAAATTGAATATTCCTGTAATGCCTTCAAAGACACATCCTCACCATTAAGGTAGAATTGAAAAATCAGAGATGAACTGTCAAAGGCTGAATAAAATTCTGAAGCAGCAGTTTTAAAACTAATGCTTTTTGATAGAAGGCAAGAAACAAGGAAAATGAGAGAAAGAGAACGCAGTAATCAAAAGCTGATAAATAACCACAAAATGATAATGAATCTTCAACCAGAGATACTAATAAGTGGCAAAGTACTTAATCTATAGTTTTTAGGATTTTTCAGAAGTATTAATAATTAACTATATAAGCATATCATTTATCTATTACTGAACAATCTTTCATTTTACTGTCTGTAACAAATGAGAAAAAAGAAGAATGGGGAAGTTCATGTGATCACAAGAAAACTCAACCATGGAACTCACTGGTTGCTGTGTCATTAGTTAGACAAGTCCATATGGGGAATGTTTTGACTTGAAGATTGAATCTTTGATTTCCTTCCTAAGGTCTTCAAAAACCATTTTAAACATGCAAAAATGCATCCAATAGCAAAAGAGAAAAACTATTTGCAATATGTTAGAAATAAAATGACTAAGAATGTTTATTGATTTTTATTTCCTCCTACTTAAAGATAGGAATAGAATAAGGATAGAAAGTTTAAAGACCCATTGTTCTCCTTTGAAAACACAGAGTCTCTGAAGTCCGTTCTCTGTCATCCACTGTTTTTCTTTTTTTTTTCCTCGGCACCAGCCTCAGTGATGACACAATATAAATGTTGGCTAAGTAAATATGTCTTGAAAGAATGAAGAAACGTGTTTTAGTCCATTTTGTGTTGCCATAGAGGAATATCTGAGACTGGGGTAATTTATAAAGAAAATAGGTTTTTTGGGTTCAAATTTCTGCAACTGTACAAGAAGTATGGTGCCAGCATCTCCTTCTTGTGAGGACTCCGGGCTGATGCCATTCATGGTGAAAGATGAAGAGTTAGCATGTACAGAGATCACATGGCTACAGAGGAAGCAAGAGGTGGGGAGGAGGTGCTAGGCTCTTTTTAACAGCCTTCTCAACAGACAACTCTTGTAGACACTAGTAGAGCAAGAACTCACTTTGCCATCTCCCATCCTAGAGAGAACATTCATCTGTTCATGAGGGATCTTTCCACAGGACTCATACTCCTTCCATTAGACCCTAGCTCCCACACTGGGGGAAAAAATTCGAAATGAGATTTATAGGTAAATATTCAAACCATATAAGAAAGAACAAAAGAATAAAAATAAAAAATAGAACATGGAAGGAAGGAGTGAGGAAAGAAGAAATGAAGAAAAAGAGAGAAAATTGATAGATTACTCTTTTAGAAAAAGGACAATTTCTATTTTTCTGATTTTTGATAGCATTGGGATTGTAGTGTCCAGTGTCACAGATTTTAAGTTCAATCCAAACCTAGGGTATATATTTACAGTGAAATCCTGGAGAAATGACTTAGCTTGCTACCCCCAATTTTCTCATCTGTATTGTAAATAATATAAATCTATAAACAATAATAGCTTTAGTTGTTTTTTTTATTAAGTGTGATAAAATCAAGACAAAGTGAACATATAGTCAAATCACTTGAGTGCTTGTAATGAAAGCTAAAATTATTAAAAATCATATAAATAAAGCTAAAAAAATGACTTTTTAAAAATAAAAGAATGGGGTAATGACAGCAAGATGTTGGAGTGGGAGACTAGAGTCTACCTACCCCACAAAAATCAATAATTAGGCAGCTATTTTCAAATGAAAATAACTCTGGTAGAGCTCAGGCGTACAGTTAAGAATGTATAGTGACAGAGTGGTGAAAATAACAGAGTATAATCAATACAAAAAGATTAGAAAGAAGAGTTTCTTTGTGTCTGCATCATTTCATACACATGATTGTCACAGATCAACACTAAAACGAAGCTTCCCGACTTGCAAGTTTATTTTGCAGGAAAAGTCAAGTAGGGTGAGCAACTGACTTCCCTAGATGGCTAAGAACAAAGAAGTATGGTGGTCTTCAGTGTCAGTCATATGGCCAGTTTTTTTTTGTTTGTTTGTTTGTTTGTTTTTTGAGTTGGAGTCTCACTCTGTCGCCCAGACTGGAGTGCAGTGGCCGTTCCCGGCCATCGCAACCTCGACCTCCTGGGCTCTGGCGATCCTTCCGCCTCAGCCTTCCGAGTAGCCGGAATTACAGGCATGTGCTACCATGCCCGGCTGATTTTTTGATTTATGGTACAGATGAGGTCTTGCTGCCCAGGCGGGTCTCGCACCCGCGGGCTCAGGCAATCCGCTCACCTCAGCCTCCCAAAGGCGCGGGATTACAGGCTGAGACACCGAGCCTGGCTTATGTGGCCAGTTTTACTGCAGTCTCCAGTAGCCTGCAGTGCAAAGGATCCCAGCAGGCCTTGCCTCTGAGGACCTCAACAGTCATCACAGCTGCTGTTTCCCCAGAAAGGGAGCTGCTACTATGCGACCCTAAGCTTGAACCAACCCTCTTCCTCACTGTGACGTGCAGATGCCCAGGCCCTGGATCCTCCATCACTCTGCATGTTCCTGTGGTCCAAACCCTGATTTCATGGTCACATGGCAAGCACCATGCCTCAGAAACTAGGGTACAGCCTCGGTGGGCACACTATGCCTTGTATACCAGCTTCATGGCCAAAGTAGTCACGCCCATGACCCAGACCCCTGGTTCCATATTCCCAACACTAGCTCCACATTTCCTAGTCATTGTGCCCGTGCATGAGACATCAGTGCCACTGCCACTGCAAGTGCACCCTGCATGAAGGACCCAACACCAAGAGGAATCTCCTTGGCCATGACTTCCACCTGGGAGGAAAAAGAGAACAGAATGATTTCAGCAGTGTTCACTACCCAGAGGCCCAACAATTCCCCCTACCAGTATAGACGCTCATAATTTAGGTCACTGAAGGACCACTGAAGGTCACTCTTTGTTGCAAGGAAATTCTGTTACAGTGCCATCCCCAGAGCTGGAACTACTATATCTCACCCAGGTTGGGGAAAGAAGCAGATGGGAAGATGTTGGTCAAAGATATAATATTTTCGTTATTCAAGATAAATAAGTTCTGGAGATTGAGTGTACAACAATGTAAGTATAGTTAATAGTATTATATTGTATACTTGAAATTTGAAAATTGCCAAAACCTTAAGTCCTCTCAGCACACACAAACAAACAAGGTAGCTATGTGAGGTGACAGATATGTTAATTCACATGCATGTGGTAACTTACACAGCACATGGGTATATCAAATAATTAAGTGGTACACCTTAAAATATCTAAAGAATGGGGAAAAAAGAAAAAGGAATAAAATGAGGAGAATTGTTTCTTTCAGAGAACAGAGCCTGAGGGGAACAACTAGAAATGAGTACTGATTTTTGTGCTAGGCTGGTTGACAGCTAAGGCAAGTAGATAAACATGATGAGTTTCATGAGTCTAATTATCCTATAAAAGGATGCTTACCAAACCGTTAGGGAAAGACAGAGTTTTTCATAGTGTCATAAAGTCTGAGTGAAATTTTCATACAGGGACATGAAACAACGAAATTTATAGTGTCTTCGAAAGCACCATGTCAAAATGTGGATAAAGACAACGGTGTCAGGATTATTTCTCAACATTAAGCAAAAAACATAATGCTAAAACTGAGCTTTCTGAAATTGTTATTATAGGGATCTAGAATATCATCATTATGTAACTTCCTAGGGAAAAATCTGCCAACTCTAATATTCTATATTTGGGCTACAGCAGAGAGGTTTCAATATTCTTCATATAGATAATTAAACTCAGTTGTGTTTTTGTATTTTAGATGTATTGTGGTTAAAGACAAGAGCAATAGTTGATTAATATACTTTATATTGCCCTATGCAATGTTATGCTGATTTTTTAAATTACTTTCACTGCTATTTTGTAATTTCTCAGTTTAATGGTAGATCTTGCTTTTTCAAAAGTGTAATAGATAAAGTGGAAGGAAAATTCAATCCAGTGCCTGAGCCATTTTTTATTTATCTATGAACACTAATGAAATGGAAAGTTTTGCCCAAGTATCTATATGGGAGTGTAGGGGCAGAAGAAAATGACATTCAACATTAACTAAAGAGCTACATACTTGTGTTATTACAGTTTTGTGTTCTGTGTTCTCAGCTTGCCTCTCAGTCATGAATATCACAATGCAGATCTGTGGAATTCTACTGCATCTCATTCTTTGCACATAACAAATCCTGGAAAGTTTTCATAAGCAAGAAAAATTTTGTGTTAAGGAACCTTGTAGTTAGTGACTCTGCCTTGTCACTTGATGGGTGAGTGATAATATGTGATCAATGAAGCAGTCATGAGAACAAATCACTTTAATACAATTTGCAAAGATATTTATTGTAAGTTTCAGATCCCTGGTTTGCTGTCATCACTCAAGTCAAATCCACTGAGCATATGAAATGCTACTACTACAGTGTTTACATTTCTTAAAGCATAAGTATCCAGCCAACACCCTTTATTTTCTCACCTAAAGGGAATGTAATTTAAAGATTTATGGAATGTTAAATTGTGTTCTGATTTATTACAAAGTAAATGAGAGTTATGCTAGGCACAGGAAATGCTAACTTTAAAGGTTTTCAGAGCTATAAAGAACATGAAAAAGAATAAAGAAAAAATGTTTATTCACAAAATAGTGTCTTATTTTTTCTAATACCCATAGCAAAGATTCCATATAGCCCATGAATTTCTCAATATGCAAGTTTAGGTGGAAAATTAACATGAGATGCCATTGGAAGACAATTGTTTTAAAGAACATACGGAATCTAAGTAAAATATAGAACATTCAGGTTGCATTAATACAAAAGACTTAAATGTCATTTTTTTCAATTATTTGTTTCTGTAGATAAATGAATGTACACATTTTTCTTGATAACTTCTAACATGTAAATATTAAGATAAATAAGCTTGTTGTCATGGATATAGATATGAGGTTTTTTTAGACACCTCTCCCAAATCTGAGATAGTAGGAAACTGTCAGAGGAGGTGGGGGTACACCTCATTAACAAGGGCACCTGCATAATTAACATTTGTATACCTAACCCTGAACTGCATCACACATATTTAAAATAAAATATTTTTAAAAGTCTTAAACAATTAATTACTTAGTATAAGAAAAAACTGTCCACTAGAATGACCAATTAATTAGGTCAAATATATTTAGCGATCAAATTATATTTTCTATCTTATGCTTAGCACTGTTCAACTTTTTGGATTTATCCTTATTCATTCTTACTTTATAACCAAAAGATGACTACAGAAACTGCAGGGCTCAACTCTTGACATGAGAATGTTAAAATGAAGTATACTTTTGCCGTCTTTAACTTTGAAGATTGAGTAAACATTTCCCAGAAGTCCTCTGGAATACTTACCCCAGTGTATTATTGTTTTGAATTATGAAGTGTGCATATTCCCTGACCCAAATCAATCACTAGCAAGAGAAACGGGACAGTCCATGGCAAAGGGAATTGAACCTAAATCATTTAGCTTAAATATATGTTTCTTAATCTCTGCTGCAAATCGCAATCCCTTGAGGAACTATTATAAAAAATAAAGGGACTCAAAGTCTGCCTTCAAAAATTCTGAGTTTGTTTTGAAGCAGGTTTTGGGAATTCAAATTTGTTGGAAAGAACTCTTTATGCCAATCTGAGGCAAATCAGTCACTTTGACCAATTGGACTCTCTCTGAACTGGTTGTTGTGTTTTCTCACTTGAGGGATTCATATTACACACATCTTGAGTTCTCCAATGGAGAAGAATGGAAGAATTAACTTTGGCAAAAAAATCAAAGTGCTATTATCACAGAGAACTTGAAATGTGAAGAATGGAGTAAAAACATCCTGAGGACCTGGAAGGATATTTTAAATGGTGTAAGAAACAGAGGAGAGATGTTGTGGAGGGTTTATCACCAAGAAAATAGGAAGTCGTCACAAGAAGAAAGAGTGCCCAATAATCAGGCAGAGCCTGGTCTTTGACAGACCAGGAGCAATGTGGTGGTTGAGTCAGCACATATAAATCTCACAAACTTTACTACAACCTGAACAACCCATTACCCGAATGCAAGGATGAGGCTAGCTATTTCTTGCATTATTGCTTCCATCCTAATAATCAGCATGTCACTAGGAGTACAAAGTATGAATAATACCTGTGCTATCATTTTTCTTGCCATTGGAATACATGTTTTTAAACACAATGGTCCAGTGTCCCTTTATTTCAAGGAAGAGGGAATTGGATCCTGAGAATCTAATGAGATAGATGCAGTGGAATTGAAACTTTTCAAAGTGGTTGGTGACATTGCTATGAGAGTTAAATATTGATTTATACTCTGCCTGTGATGAAAGAATTCAAAGACGCTTACAATGTTTACATAATTTAGCATGATAAAATTAAAGAAAAATTAAGTGCAGAAATTGAAGGGGTGAATAAGGGAGGGAAAATGCCCAATAATCAGGTAGAGTCTGGTGTTTGATAGCCCAGGAACCAGGAAAGTAACATGTACAAGATAAATGAATATATGAACAATGAGAAATATTTGAGAGTACATGGACAGAAGAAAGGCTAGATCTTACAAATTATAAATTATGCCCAGCTTACATGTGTGTGTACAGAAAAAAATGTTAAATTATTATTAAAACCAGTGAGGTTACAGTTATACATTTTTATTCTTATTATCTATGTCTTTAGATTTTTTATGCCCTTCTATCTTTTGAGCAATGAGAATTTAAACATAGTAAGGTTACTGTTTAGAACTGTTTCTAATAATAAATTCTCCTTTACTACATTAAAAAACAATGTCAAAAAGGTGTTTTGGTAATACGAAGATACCACAAGTACAATGTAGGCTCAAAAATCTAACGTCTAAAACATATTAATTTTCTGCCTATTCCATTTGTAACTTCTTTTATAGGTTTTCGTTGTGAAATATTTTGCCACCACAATTTTCGTTTTTACAGTAGAAAATTTGTATCCTTTAACATGTTTATTCTTAAATCAATGTCATTTCAACAATTATGTAAAATAAACCCACCTGAATATAATTCAATAAAAATCACATACAGGCCGGGAGCAGCCACTGCATTCCAGTCTGGGCGACAGAGTGAGACTCCTACTAAAAAAAAAAAAAAAAAAAAAAAAAAAAATCACACACAGTCCCCAAACATATTAAATTAAAATTTAAAATTATAAAATATTTCAACATAAGGTAAACTTTAATTACTTTAAATAAATGATATATGGAGCAAAATATATAAAAACTACAATGGAGATTAAAAACTAATGCTGAAATATAAATCTACATTAACTTAGTTTATTTCTTATGCACTAAGAAATATATACATACATATTTAGTAGATTGTTATACACAAAAGCTTAGTTTAAAAACCTATTTCAATACCCATTAAGTATCTCTTAATTTTGGTATCCCTTCATGGCAGAATTTCATGATGTGTGAGACACCTTTACAGTGATTGTGAGTGTTTCTGGAGTGAGATAACACAGACTGAAATCTAAGATTTGCTACTAAGTATGTCACCTCGACAATGTCTTTCACCTAAAAGGAAGGAGAAAAGTACACACTGTTGCAGATGGTGATAGAAGTAGTAGGGGTATTCGCTATAAAAACTACTGTGAAAATTCACTTTCGTCTGGAAATTCTACTTTCTAGTTATTACCATTTATACAGAAGGATACAGGGTAATCAGTTCATTGAACTTGCCTGAAGTGATATAATAAAGTTATTCAGATTATGTAATCAATATACTATATATTATGTATTACATATGTAGCAAATCCCAGATTTTACTATTATCTCATACAAGAAAATTTCACTCATAATTATCCTAACAATGTTTCCCAAATAGCTCCATAGTGTTTATATAATCTGATTATATCAGATCATCACTTACTATTTAATGACAAAGTAAAATGCTCATGACATAATATTTAATGAAAAAAGAATTATGCAACAGATAAAGACTTTTCCAAAATTCAGTAAGATTTTCCTCTTTAAGAATTATCTATCCATCTATTTATCTATGCTTTTAGGACATAATGAAAGGAACATTATTTCAGAATACAGAAAGAAAGTCTGATTGAATGGTTTGAGATGTGTGTTTGTGTGTGAGAGAGAGAGAGAGAGAGAGAGAGAGTGAGAGATCACTTTTATTCGTCTATTAAGAAAAATGTCAACCAACATGATCATTTCTCTCTATGGGTTAATGATAAGATTTGTTCATATGAATTTAGCACACAAAGATTAGCTCACTTTTTAAAAAAGTTTACTAGGAATCCATAGCTAATCCCTTTGCTCACATAGGTAGTTTCTGTAATGTTGTTCTGAGACTATTACTTCCAGTGGGACATAACAGTGCACTGTAGTCTCATCCAATATCACAATTATATCACTTGCAGCAAGTTCAATGGACAGGGTATTTTAAATTCACAAGTACTATGAGTAAATAACAAGGGAATCTTAGAAACACTTGATAATATCTACCCTCATTAAAATATGTGTAATGGTTCTTTGTGTAAACGTGGATAATATTCACAGTTGTAAATAACTTCTTCTATACTAAAAACAAATAGACAATTAGTAAGACTCAAGGAGTCTTTCTCCTTTGTACTTTAACTCATTTCTAAATTACTTATAATATCTAATTCAATGTAAATGTTATGTAAACAGTTGTTATATTGTTTAGGGAATAATGCCTAGAACAAAAGACATAATCTTCTTTTTTTTTTTTTCCCCAAATATTTTCCCTCCATAGTTGGTTGAATCCCCAGATGCAGAATCCATGGATACAGAAGGCTGATTGTCTGTGTAAACAAACCGACAGAAATACATCCCAGACCATGGCATTTTTGTGAGAAATGCAAGCCTGGATACTTGCCTTAGGTCAAATCTTTTATAAATCAAGGCTAATCCTAATAAAGTCTGGCCGATATTTCTCTCTTTTGGGTTAAGTAGCAGTATTATGTGACAACCACATGAAAATGTGCAATTTGTTGGGCTTGACAAAATTTTAATTTGTGGAGAATTCACATTAATTCAAATTGTGTACCTAGATACGTGATTGATATTTTATAACATACTAATGCAAATTAATCAACTCATAAAATGTAACTGACACTGCTAATGAATTTAATTAAAGAAGAAAAACTATTAATAATGATTGTACCTGGAAACTAGGATTAAACTAGTTAATCTTTACATTCACTAAGAGTTTCGCAATGGGAAGAATTATGTAGATACAATTTAACTACGTGATTAGAGCTTGGGATTCTCTAGAGATTTCAGCCAAGATGTTGATTGTAATGAATTGAAGACCCGATTGAAGCTGGAGGATCAACTTCTAAACTCACTCATGCAGTTGTTTGTAAAGATGCCTCAACTTCTTAACATGTGGGCTTTTCAGAGTAAGTAATGAGATAGAGAGAGAGAGAGAGAGAGAGAGAGAGAGAGAGAGAAAGGGTCAGAGACGGACAAAGAGAGACAAAGAGAGCTGAAGACCACACTGTCTTTTAAGCTCTGGTTTTTTAATCAAACATCACCTGTCTTATACTAAAGTTAATTGCTACGTCCATCTCACACTCATCAGAAAGGATCACACAGGACTTGAACACCAAGAGATGATTAGGGGCTGTCTTGGAGGCTGACTACCACACCAAAGACTTCATTCTATTTACCTAAATTATTGAATATTAACTCTTTGTATTATACATTATTTATCTTGAATTTTGAAACTCTCTTAATATTGTGCGTTAGATTTTTCTAAATGTTATATATAATCATTTATTCTCTAAATAATTAGAGATATTTCCTTTGCTTTAATATACACAGATCATTGTATTTTTTTCTTCACCCCATTGATTTCCTAATGTGTAGAGATATGATAATAGTGAGTAACTTTGTTTTGTTTTGTTTTGTTTTAATTCATTTTGCAGGGAGTACCACTAATAGCTCACTATTAATTATGTCAGGACTTTATTTGGTAAATATTCTTCATCAAGATTATTCTAGAATAAGAAATTCTTTATCTATATACATATATATGTATATACATATACACTGTTGATTGTTTTAGATGAAAAAGTTTTGAATACTTCTAGCAGCTATTAAGATAACAGTTTTAAAAATTAATTTAGTCATCAAACATTTACTGAATGAATCTCATAGGCAAGGATAATAAAATGAATGTAACTGTTAATTATCTGCATAATAGGATGAATAGTGTGTCACATTGATTTTTTATATATATAATGATATATATTCATTATAATATATGTATATATATTGCATATATATGTAAAAATGTGTTAATGATATCACCATTCAGTTGGGCATGGTAACTCACGCCTGTAATCCCAGTATTTTGGGAAGCAGAGGTGAGAGAATTGCCTGAGTCCAGGGTTTGAGACCAGCCTGAGCAACATGACGAGACCTCATCTCTACAATAAATTAAAAAATTAGCGAGGCATGGTAGTGCTTGTCTGTGTTTCCAGCAACTTGGAAGGCTGAGGCAGAAGGATCACCTGAGCCCAGCAGGTTAAGGGTGTGGTGGCCATAAAGTGCCACTGCACTCCAGCCTGAACAAATGAGTGAAACTCCAACTCAAATAAATAAATAAAAAGATATCACCATTCAAACTGATTTTTTTCTTCAAGATACAGCTAGTTTGTAAAGTCAGTTTAGTAGTTTCCAAAAAATGTCCTATGTTCCTGATCAGTTGCTATAAATTAGCAATTATTTTTTGCTTGGTTAGGTAGAATTCTCTTGGTGAATCTTATGAATGGATCTTTAGCTGCTTTGATAGTTAATTTTAACTGTCAGTTTGAGTACCCAGACATTTGGGTAAATATAATTCTGGGTGTATCTGTCCGGTTGTTTCTGGATGAGATTAACATTTGACCTTCAACAGGTGATAGATAAAATCAATTTAGTCCATCTATACTGTGGGATGGTATCCAACAATAAAAATGAATGAATTACTGACACATGTGACAATGTGAATACATCTCAAGGAAATTATTTTAAGTGGAAAAAGTCAGTCTCTAAAGATTACTTGCTGTATGATGCCATTTACATATCATTCCTGAAATTAAAAAGAAATTATAAAAAACACATTCATGGTTGCCAGGTAGTTGGTTTAGGAAGTAGAGGAGTAGTAAGTGAGATGCTGTGTTTGCAAAAGAAAAGCAGGAGAGAACTTTGTAATGAAACTGTCCTGCATCTTGATGTGAAGATTTCACCATTGCAAGACATTACCATTCGGGGAAACTGGGTCAGGTGTAGATGAAACCTCTTTGTATTATTTCTTATATCTACACGTGAATTTACAACTACCTCAAAATAGAAAGCTTTAAAAACAAAAATCAATCAATGGGTACACTGAATAAAACAGATTGCTCTCCTTAATGGGTGGACTTTATTCAATCAATTGAAGTCCTGGAGAGAAGGAAAAGGCCAGTGATCCTCACATGAGTGAGAATAAAAATGTCTTCTATCTGACTACATGCAAGATAGGATATATATATATATATATATATATATATATATATATTTTTTTTTTTTTCCCTGTCTTCAGACAGAAGCAGAAACTTTGCATACATTAAGGTCACTTGCCACTAGAGTGGCTGAGAAACAATTCAGAACTCTAAAATTCTCAAGTATTGAGGAGGTGTTCAAATTTACAATTGTCTCAAAAAATTTACATATATTTTAGTTTGCAAAATTATTCCAAATAAGTTCTACACATTACATATCTTATAAATCTTCCTAATCTATAAATTATCTTTCCTACTCGGATATCTCTGTGTTATAAATAGAGTTGCTTTTTCTATATAAGATCTCATAATCTGGATTTTGTTCACTGGGTCTCTGTGATATGTTTAACAATGTTTCTGTGTCCTCAGTATTTCTAGTAAACTGGTAATTTGTTTTGTGTGGTCTGAATGATTTTGTCTCCCCTAAGTTCTTATGTTGAAATACATTCCCTAATTCTATGGTTTTAGAAAGTGTGTGTGTGTGTGTGTGTGTGTGTGTGTGTGTGTGTGTGTGTGTGTGTGTGTTTTAGGAGGTGATTAGGTGAATGGGTTTAGCGTCCTTACAAAAGAATCCTAAGGAAGCTTATTTTTCCCTTGTACCACGTGTGGTTACAACAAGAAGGGATCGTTCTATGAAAGAAGGGTGCCCTCATCAAATAGTGAATTTATTAGTGCCTTGATCTTGAACTTCTCAGCATTAACAAGTGTCAAAAATAAATTTATGTTGTTTTAGAGTTATCAAGTCAAATATATTTTGTTCTAGCAGACTGAAACATTGATTTATAAAACAAACAAACTTTGAACCAATGTATGTATAATTTTTTTCTCCAAGATTACATGAGTAATGTGTTCAGGAGATACATCCTCTCTAGCTTTCTCTCTGTTTTGTGTTTTGTGATGCTAACAGTCATTAAACCTCTACTTTTAGATATTATTATTCATTTGAGATAGCAAGGTGATAATATTTATATTATTTCCTCTGGATTTCATTCCAGAAGACTGTATTCTTTATTTCTTACTCATTTGAAATCATTTATAAAGACAAATGACTACTAATTTACTATTTGGGCACTCAAGTTATAGTACATACAAGTACCCAGCTTACATAGCATATTTTAAATTACAGTTTAAAAAAAGAGAAAATTAAAAATTTAACTCCTTTTTATCACTAGTTTTCAAAATAATGACTTATATAATTGAAAATGAGAATGGAGAATACTCCATTAGTGATTTATTCACCAGGATTTTTTCTTATGAACTGTTGTATTTAAATATTTGATACATTTAAATGAATCACAGTTATTATTCTTACTGGTGCTCAAATAGTCCATCTTTGGTCAAAGTGAGCCTTAAATTGTCCTAGAGTTTTTTGGACATGTTCCTATAGCATTGGTTAGCTTTGGTGTTAGTAGATACTCTAGTCTCATCTTGTACATTTCTGACTGCAAACACGGAGTTATTCATTTCAACAAGGATCTGCATTTTTTTTTTTTTTAGTGGGAAATGGTATTTCCACATATTGGTGGTTGGGTTGTTAATTGCTGCTGATTTTGTCATTATTTCTAGTCTTCAGAAAATATTTTTCAAGATAAAAGACTTCACAAATTCATACTTTGATTCTGTTACTTCCAATTCAAGTTTGAGACATCAAGATTTTGCAACCTTTTTCAACTTTTCCTTTTTAACTATTTTGTCTCATTCTGAGGGACAGCACAGACTATATAGCAAGTGTATTCAAAGACAACAAAAACAATACAGCTAGAGTATCACATAGTTTCTCATTTGTTTTATCTTACCCTATAATATAAACAGAGAATAAAAAATAGAAAAACTTTTGTCAGCAAAATAATTTTAAAATTTGTAACAGTTTTTTAAATCATTAGAATAGATCATGCTACAGAAGTATATTAAAATTACCTTATATTCACATAGAATGCTATTTGCTTATTTTTTCATTTATTGAATCTATTATTTTTTTTGATTTTAAAGATGTGGGGTACAATTCAGGGTTAGGCACACAAGTGGTCATAATGCAGGTAAAGTTACCCTTATTGATGTTGTGTGCTCTCCCCCACTCCCCTGGAAGTGTCCCACTACTGCCAATCCCTTTTTTATAAATGTTTAGGTCCATACATGTAATACTTAGATAGGTGTTTCTGTGACAAGTTACTGAGTACTATAGACTTTAAATGCATCCAAGTTTCTGCAAAGTCCTCCATTTTGTTTTTCTTTATGGCTGTACAATATTTCATCATGTATATGTACCACATTTTCTTTATCCAGTTATATGAGCAGCCAACAGATACATGAAAAAATGTTCAGCTTCACTAATCATGAAAGAATTGAAAATTAAACCACATTGAGACATCACCTAACTCTAGTCAGGATGATCATCATGAAGAACTCAAAAGACAATAAATGCTGAAGAAGATGCAGAGAAAAGAGAAAACTTTTACACTGTTGGTAGGAGTTTTAACTACTACAACCTCTGTGGGAAACTGTTGCAATTTCTAAAAGATCTAAAAATCGACCTCCCTTATAACCCAGTGATCCCCCTTCTGCAGATATAACCAGAGAAACTCAAATCACTCTATAAAAAGATGCCTTCACATGTTTATTGCAGCATTATTCACAATAGCTATTTACATATTTAAAGTGAACAATTCAATGACATTTAAAGTTGTTACAGGTTTATGCATCCTTCATCATACTCAGTTTTAAAATACTTTAATTACTCCAAAACGAAATCTCACAGCCCTTAGGTATCAAAACTGCTTCTCCTATAACGCTTCATCTTCAGGTAACCATTAATTTACTTTCTGTCTCTACACATTTATCTATTCTGACATTTCATATAAACAGAATTATGCAATATGTGGTCTTTTGTGGTTGACTTATTTTACTTAGCACGATAATTTCAAGTTTTATCTATTACAAAATTTTATAATTGTTTATAGTTTTATTCTAGTGGTTTTACTCATGCTACTCTGCTGCTGTTATATATTACATAAATCTATTTTTGGTTGTTGTTTATTAGTTTACCACTTAGATACTGAAATTTGCCCAAATTTCTCTTTACCCTCTGCCTCCTAAAAAAACTTAAAACTAAAAATAACTTAAAAGTTATATTGAAATTTTGCTAAAAATTGTATTGTCACTGAGAATTAGAAGGATAATTATCTAAATTACTCACTAGTGATTTTAATATAACTTTTAAGTTTTTTATTCATACAACTTTCTACATTTTAAATTTTGATGCCATGATTTGATCTTGGTTCTACAATAAATATATATTGAATGATTAGTGTCAAAGTTTATGTTAATGTTTACCTGATCATTGGTTGGATAGAGTACAATCATGGTAAATACAAAAGGAAAGTCAGATGGAAGTAATGTTCCTTGAGATTTTACATGTTAAGCAGTTATATTAAACTTGGAAATCAGTTTGGATAGCAAATAAATTACTCAAAAATATTACTGGAATAATTTTTTTAGGTATCTTACATATGCTAGATATCTTATATTGATCCTAACAAAAGCATTGGTCTCAAAATGTCTGATGCCAATTTGATTTTCTTTTCTTTTGAATGTCTTGATCTCTGCCTGAATCCTCTTTCTCTCCTCCTTTTCTTGTTCTTTAAAGCCATGTGATTTTACTAGACTCTATTTCAAAGTTGGTCCCTTGGGTTGAATTTTTCCAAGTGTGTAGTATATCATTGTGATACCTAGCTTTAAAACTTTTTTAATCACAAAATTTCCTTAAATTGTAGTGTTTAATAATTTATTAAAACAGTGATCCATTGTTTTTCCCTTTTAGGACCTTCTATTTTTAAATTATCTTTGACTATCTTTTAAAATTTTATTTTTTTTTAAGTTTTTTTTAACATAATATTTTAAAAAATTTAATTATCACCCATTTGTCTTATACTTTTTGATTTTTAAAGTATAACTTTTATGTTTCTTTAGCGTTTTCTCTTCTCAAATAACTTCTTGTACATTGTTTTTGGCATTCATCTCCTCTTTCCTAAACTTTTTAACTCTGAAAAGATTCTTTTTTTATCTTTTATCTTTTTAAAATTTTTTAGCTTATGGAGAAATATGGTTATAGTCTTAGGATATTTTGTGAAATATCTGTTTAGTATTTTTTTAAACTATAAGGATGTTATCTACTCATTGTTCTTTTTTTCTTATAGCAAGCATAAAGTAAAACATCAATTAAAAATAAAGAAGCTTGGGAGGTACACATGAGGCAACCACAGAGAAAAAGTATGATAATTGCCTTGAGAAAAATTACATTATTGTTGAATTGTAAGCTGATCTAGCTGCTTCTTCATTGAAATACAATTTTTATTTGAAAGAATAACTAATAGACAAACTATGACAATGCATACTGGGATATTTGGTAGTTTCTTAAAAATGAACTGAGAGGTATTGTCACTTTAAGGAAAAGGATGGACCATATTTGTTACCAATGATAAAATTTGAACTTGCAAGTGAAAATTACCATTTTGGAAAACTTGTATCTGCTACCTGGAGCTTGAAAGTTTCTCCAATATTTTAAGAATGCTCTGATGAGATCAGTAATAATATTAACACGTATGATTTTTTAAAGATTATATAGTGAAGTATGTCAACATTTGGAAGATATGTATCATTCAGTGAACCAGTATTTTCAAATGACCAATGCATGATATTACAAAACAATGCAAGGAAAAAATTTCCATTCAAAATGCAGGATAAACTAATGGATTTTAATTGAGCAGAATACATAAATTTTATTGATATGGTTTTGACACAAACCACTTGTCACATTTTCAGTACAGCACCCAAAAAGGATATCCACAATTATCTGAGAGGGCATTATAAACACACACATATGGCTAAGTTTTCTTCATGTATATTAATCATAATAACATTTTGCTACAGATTGAATGTAGAAGCAAATATGACAATCCAGAATACTTCTATAAGGGTAAGTATTTAAAAATAATTGCTAAAATCTGACAGTGATATTCTATTCATTTAATTTTTTCTTTTTGGAAAATGTAATAATTTTTACAAAAAAAGATGTAAGATGGCACCCATTTATTTTTTATTCTATGTGTAAAAATGCTTTCATTTGGATTTAAAAGTAATAAGAGAAATAAAACTATATAATTAAGCAAAAAGACAATTATTTCCATTGAAAATAAGAGAGGAGACTTCCCTTTTTTTTCCTTAGATTATTTACTTTCTAAAACTTGTAGTTACTATAAGCTCTTTCTCTATTTGAAATGTAAACCTTTATTAAAAAGCTAAATAAATCTCCTGCCAACTTTAAGACCCAGAAATATCTTTCTTAAGAAAGTCAATCTTTCCTTTAAAATGGAGTCATCCAGGAAGATAGTGTCAATCTTTCAGTTCCTGTGGGAGAGTAATAGCTTAATTTCAGCGGGCTCCTTGCTACAAGTTGCAGGACTACATTTTGTCATAAAAACATAAAAAGTTTATTTTTCCATTGTATGATGCCAATTAGCTAATACATGTGGTCATCTCAACCACTGAGTGAACTAATGATGAACTCTTTGTGATGAATTTTGCTGTCCGGTCTTCTTAGTTGCAGACTGGTTATTGTTTGCCTTGAGAATATGTATGTAATATGTTGTATCTACTTTGCTATATAAAAGCATGAGATTTCTTTCTGTCTTTTGCAATCTCTTCTGCTTTTAGAGAGGTCTTCTGGGTTCAAAAAAGTTGTGAATTTTTGTTTGTTTGTTTGTTAATTTGTTTTTTTAAATTAAGGTTCCTAACAAAAGAAAGTCTTTATGGAATTTAAGTGCAACATTTTTCTTTTGTTTGTTTTACATGAAATTAGTGTTCCCAAATTTTAGAAGGAAGTAGGTTGAATGGGAAACACAGGTAATGAGATATTTGCAATTTTGCAATGATACAATTTCTGTTACTTTCTTTAATAATTTAAAAAATATTACTTACTGCACTGTGAAAGTGTTTCTTCTCCTTCCTTTCGCCATTTTCATCTGAAGAATTTATTTCCTTTGTCCCTGTAGTCCCTTTCCTGCTCATGTTAAATTTTCCTTTTTTTCAGAATAGGATTCTTCTAAAAATTTCATTTGGCTGTTGGATTTACTAAATCCCTGTATGTCGTTTGCATTCACTCATGGATTAGTGTGCAAAATACCTCAGCATATAAACTGCAGGTCTTAAATTGGTCTCCCCACTTTCCAGTGTTTGTTAGGTCTTCTGGAATTTTCCCACTTGCAGGTATTTGAGTTGCCTACTTGCTTTGGTCTTCTTTGTTATGCACAGATGCTGGCATCATGCAGGTCTCACAGCTGCTGATATTGGTGGACATGTGCAGTCATTTGTCAGTGGTTTATTTTGCTTGTGTGTTTTACTATCTTAGTTACACTATTTGGAAGAAGGGAAAAAACAAGGAGATTAAAAGACGAAAAATCTAGGCCGATGCCACTACCATCTGCTCAGTATCCTCAAGTCATTAGTTTTATTGGGAAAATTGTTGTCATTTTCTTCTGATATTTAGTAATTCAGATTTTATACCTCTCGTCTAATTTCTCCTTTACAGTCTTTTGAGGTGATTTTTTGTTTGTATGAAATCTGAGGCTGCTCCTAATTTTTTCTGTCTCATGAGAGACATGATTTTTATACCTGAGAGCAAGAAAATTTCCCTTTCATTAATATATTTTAAATTATTTGACTGATTTCTTTAATTCTTCTAAAATTCAGTGGTATCTCTGTATTTTACCTAAATTATTCCACTCCAAATATTTAATTCATTATTCTATTTAATGTTTTTTTTCTGAATTCTTATTTCTTAAGCTGTTTTTCACTTCACTGACCATGGGCTTTGGTACTATGATTTAATTATGAGTGCCTCCAATGCAGTTTAAATCACTACTAATTTTTATTCTTATTTAACTTATTTTCTATACCCTCTTAGTTCATTTGTCATGTCCTTTAGTGGTTTTATCAAAATTAAAATTACTTTACAGTATTTATGTGGTCTGTATGAACAGATAGCTGTTAAAGGATATATTTTGTTTAAAGTAAAATCCTGACATTTATAAGAATATATATTAAATAAGTATCAAAAATTTTAGTTAACTTATTAATTAGTAAGGGAACCAGTAAGATGTTATAACTGGTTCAAAAGAGATTTTAAAACACACACACACACACACACACACACACACACACCCCACACCAATCTGTGGTCCCAGAACTTTGAGAAGCCGAGGCGAGTGGATTGCCAGAACTCCTCGGGTTCGAAACCAGCCAGGGCAACTTGGCGAGATCTTTGTCTCTACAATAAATAAAAATTTAGCTGGGGGTTGTAGTACGCGCCTGTAGTTCCGGCTACTTGGAAGGCTGAGGAGGAAGGATCGCTGGAGCCCAGCAGGTCAACATTGGGGTAGCCATCAGCGTGCCACTGCACTTCAGCTTGGGCGACAGTGTGAGGTGCTAACTCAAAACACACACACACACACACATACACACACACACACACACACACACACACACACACACACACACACACACACATACACACACACACACCGACCGTTAGTGGTGCTGAAATAAATTTTAAAATACATACAACATTTGTCAGTGTAGACAAGACAATAATCAATTGCACACCACTGGCCATAATTTGCATTTAGAGATTGGAATCATTGGCATTGCACTCAGTTTTCTTTCTTTCTTTTTTTCTTTTCTTTTTTTTTTTTGAGTTGGAGTCTCACTCTCGTCGCCCAGACTGGAGTGCAGTGGCCACTCCCAGCCACCGCAGCCTCGACCTGCTGGGCTCCGGCGATCCTTCCGCCTCAGCCTTCCCAGTAGCCAGAATTACAGGCGCATGCTACCATGCCTGGCTGATTTTTTGATTTATTGTAGAGATGAGGTCTCACTGCCCAGGCGGGTCTCGAACCCGCGGGCTCACGCAATCCACTCACCTCAGCCTCCCAAAGGCGCGGGATTACAGGCTGAGCCACCAAGCCCGGCAATATTTTCTACTTCTTAAAATAAAAGTTCTTGTAAATATTGTCGTATATATTTTTTTTAATTATTTCTACTTCATTTCTTTGTCTTATATATGCACAGTGTATTAATTCCATGCAGATTGTGATAGGAATGTATTAAACTACAGCATTTTCCTTTAAAATTTATATTAGTTATCCAAAATATATAGGTTATTTTAACTGTGTTCCAATTTCATTTTGTTTTAGATGTTTTCAGAGAGAGACACAGAGGGGAATAAACATTCTACTTTTTCATCTTTTACATCACTGTTTAACTGGTTAAATAAATACTCATATTGTCAAGACTTCGGCTAGTACAAAAATTTACATTCTATTTTATGTTTATACAAAGTTACGTTTACCAGTAGCTTTTTGTAAGTCATTGGAAGAATAGTCTATCTATTGACTATATAACCACAGCTTTTTCGTACCAGAAAAATTCTTTTTTGTTAGACACAATAAAAATTACAGGAAAATGCTTTTGGAGTTGATTTGGGACTTATCAGGACCACATGAAAAGAACATAGTATTTTCTGTAAATAGAATAATCCTCTTCCTGTTTTAAGTGACAGGTCTTTGGGATTAACAACTTTGATTACTCCTAAAGAAGAAAATACTCTAGTGTTATTTGGAGTGGAGGGAATAATTCATACACTGAGATAAGGTAGTGCCTAATTCCTTAGCTACAGATTAAGAGTTGGAAGAGTAGTTTATGATTGTTAAAGGGCATAGAGATAAATACAACAGACCACCCATCTACTGTAGAAGTGTACAAAGTCATTTGCCTTTTCCCTACCCACTCCATCCACAACTTCAGTTCAGTTCATCACTAGAAATGTATTTGCAGCTTCATACAGTCTACAGATAAAATAGATTTATTCAATTGCCCTGCACATTTACTATCTGCTATACCAAAGTATTTATACTCTGAGAAAAACACTCATAGAAGTTCTTTAAAAAGCTTTGAATCACAAAGTTTTAGAACATTTGGATTATGTGAGTTACAAAATATTTTTGTACAAGTTCAATGAAATAAAATTTCAAAGCCATTTTCTCTACCCTAAATAAATGCTTTCCAAGATTCATAAATAATTTCTAGACATAATGATGTTACTATAACTCATTTTACTAAGGAGGAGCACAGCTAAATTTTTTAAAGAAAAGGGGAAAAACTCAGGGTGATTTGGGATCATTTAGTAACAAATTAAAACATGCAAAATGTTGTTTCTTTGAGATCAAAACAGAAATGATTCATTCAACACACACACAAAGAATGTTTTACAAGTCAAATGAAATCTAATTTATTACTGCAGAAGGTGATAGTCAAAGAAGATGTTATATACATACAAATATATATTTTACATTGTTCTTTTACACATAAATGGTTGGATTTAAGGGGAGGGAAGAGTGTGGGCAAAAAAGAAGAGTTAGATTTATAGTTCTACAGCTGTACGTCTCATTCTTAAAAGTTTTGTACATTTGTATTACATTTCATTTTGATCATTGATTCGAATTAAATAAATGGATGTATTTAGTAATACAACTTTGAAACCAGTAAGACAATAATCATATGGAAAGGTACAACTATTGGTCAATAAAACGCACACACATGCATGCACACACACACCCATGCACACTCACACCCACACACACACACTCATGCACACACAATCTCATATTATTTGGCTTACCTCCTGCTCTACCACACAGCAGCAATAAAAATTGAAAGGGGTGCCCATAATTGTAATGAACACTTTATAGAAACAATCTCTTCAAAATAGCATATGGCATTTAATTCAAATTCACTGCAGGGTGAGGAAAGCACTTCACAACAGAGTATTATGGAAAATGAATAGCTGTCTAGGGTTCTTAAAGTGCAGGAAAAGACATCGAGATAAGATAAAACTATACTTAAACACATGAGTCATACTATATATCTTTTTCCCGCTGGGAAAAACCATTCCAGGAATATTATAGTTTCATGAATTACACATTTAGCTACACTGGTAATCATTTTTTCCTCCTTTTCTCCTTTCCTTTCTTTTTCCCCATCCTTTTCCCCTTACCCTCTCTTTTCCTCCCTTTCCTTTCCTTCTTCTTTGTCCTTATTTTTATTCTTTCTTTTTAATCAGACAGACTTCCAGGTGCAAGAAGTATAGTTGCATCTACCTTCAAGAAGCTTGTATTCTCTCAACCAATAACAAATAAGATTGGTGTGAATTCAGTAATTTGAGACCTAAAACTTCAGTAACATCAGTAATATTTTAAAGACAATTTCTCTGTAGTGAAATGTGCAAAGTTATACACAGTAATTTTAGATTTCTACCTTTTTTTCATATGTAAAGGAGGATGACTTCTGACCTGGCAGCCTTGCTATTACACTAGCTACACTTCAGAGAAGTGGTTTACCTATTATATGCAAATGCACTTAGAATAATTGCAAGTACAAATGTAGGTGATGAGTTCTAATCAGAAATAATAGAACAGCACTACACATAAGTATTATGCTACCGATTGTCCAGAAATGCAAAATAGCAATGAAGATTTTGAATCTGAATGGAAAAAATTGTAATCATAAAAAGTTGAGAATTGTCACAACTTTCTTTATTCTTTATATAAATAGTAGACATATCACCTGTTTTTCTAGTTAAAATTCAGGTGCTTAGGTCCTTTCCTGGATTTCCTAAATAAATATTTCTGACAAATTTGTTAATTGTTTTAAAGTACTGAGACCATTTAGGTAAATTCTGGGAACTTGCTAATTGCACTAGGACCTCCCATTTGTAACAAATAGATATTATAAGACTCACCAAGAAATCTCCCATGTGAGACGTCCTCACCACGTACATTGCATTTAAGCTGATCTCCAGGACCTAATTGTCAAGACAGAAGTAATTGTCAAGACAGAAGCTGAATTTGCAGTTCTGTACAGAGGAAAGTCTAGCCCTTCCTAACTCTGGTGCTCTGTGGGTGAGCGTTCTCTTAGTGACTCTTGTTTTCACCTCATGGTCTACTTTTCTTTTTTGCTCTAAGTGCACACCTCTGCTCAGTCCTTCACCTCTGGCTCTTCTGTCAGTCTAATGCCATTTTTGAAAGAAACTTGTTCTTCTTCTTCATAGCTACAATACAGTTGCCACACTTAAGAGTATAATATCTATACATTACTATGATCTAATACACAGTTGGTATTCAGAGTGACCCAGCTATCCCGATCATGAACTTTATAAACATATCTTATTTGATCCATTATTCAAGAAAGGATTATGCATCATGTTTACTAGTCATAACTCTACTTTCTGTTAATCTAAACCAGTTCCTCAACTTTGTTTTTTTTCACAACATTGACATGTGCGTAAAGTCTAGGTTAATTGTGTGCAGAACGATGTGACTAAATTGCTTATTTAAAGTACAACTTGTCAGAAGAATTGTTTAATTTCTTCATTTGTGTCCTGTATAGCGAGGAAGTGCAATCAAATGGAGCAAATGAGCAAATGTCCAGGACGTTTATGTTTAAACAGGTCTTTGAGCAACTAAATATTTGGGGATAAAAAGGGAATAGTTTCAAGAGTTACAATTATAATTGTAGTAACTGTAAGGTTTTGTAAGAGTAAACCGTGAAATTTCAGTTGTCAAGTAGGGAAATCAAAACAAAAGGAGAGTTGTGAATATGGATAAATTGTTAGAAGTAGGTAGAGAACTAGAGTTCTGTACAAAATGACAAAATTTTTAAAATATAATACAAATTCTTTAAATATTTGTGAAATTTCAAAAACTTTCTAGTAAATTATATTTTAGAGATTTCTTCTATATCTATCTTTCCATTTACTTATATACTACATAGATGACAAATAGATTCCTGCCATTTAAATTATGTTTTTGAATTAAAGTGCATATATATTTTCATAACTGAGCTAAATACATATTGTTATTAGTAGTATTATTATGATTACTATTACTTGCAATCACTGGGGAAAGGTGGCTAATTAGTCTAATCATTAGATATTTTCAAAAAAATATTGTGCCTATCTAAAGCCTAATTTTAGAATTGTGTGTAGGCATTATTTTTAAGTTAATAAAATCTCAACTCTTTACAAATAAACCAGAAGAACATTAATCAGATTATTATGCCATTTATATTGTAACATCTAGTCCATACAGAGAAAACTAAGGTTTGAGCATTTCTTCTGGTCCTCTGGTCAAATATTCCCTCTGAAACACATTTTTCACATAACTAATCATCCTTGGTTAGGCAGCTGACCTACAAATTTTATGATAAAAAATAAAAGTCTTTAGGCTCTCCTAATTAAGTAGGTAGTATTGAAATATCAAACAATGCCCAATCTGGTCATTTGATTTGTCCCTTTGGAAGATAATTGCATGAAAACAAATATTTACATTTCATTAGCTGTTTGAAGCACATAATATTGTTTTTCAAATCAGCTGCCAGTAGTTAATTATCCTACTATTGAAGTTTCAGAAAATGTTCTATCTAGGTTTACTTGCTGACCATGGCATTTTCAGCAATAATAGAAAAAATATGTCAAAAATATCTACATAACTATTAATTGTGGCTGTACTATTGGTTGAGAAAGAGCTAGAGAACTGCTAGGAAACAAAATTGAATGTATTAGATTTTCATCGAGAAACCAACTTTATTCTACCACAGGACTTTGTCCTTGGTAGTTAAAGGCATCCAGATGTTATCCTAGGTAGCAGAAATTCAAGTATTTGCTGAAGCAGGGTTCTTCTACCAGAGTCATGGTCACATGAAAGGTATGGCAGCTGAGATCTATGACTTCGTTTTAATGTTTTCTACATGTGACTTCAGTAACTCAAAAAAATTACACTTTTTTTTCTTTTCCTTCTAAGTAATAGTACAACTGATTTACTACATAGTTATTTAATCTTGTCACTAAATAAACATAAAATACTCAGGGTTGAGAAAGCACATTGGAGAAATGATCTATACCGTTTGAAGTTCAAACTGACATTCACAAAGACATCAATTTTAAGATTAATGAAAAGGCTGGATGGTGAGGATATTAAATTGTGGGGAAATTAAATTAGGAGTCATTAGAATGCTAACCCGTACCATTTGAATACACCTTTAGATTTTTTTTTTTTTTTTGCAAACAAATATATCTGTGAAAAGTAAATGTAGTGTCAATGTCTTAATATTATTCCTCACATTTTAACAATATTGCAATAATATCTCTACAAATGTCCCAGCTACCTGTTGTCTTCTTAAAGTATGCCACTTGCTTTCCATTGCTGATTCTGGAAATGTTGGTAAGAGTAGATGACAATGCTTTTGGATACCTATAACGTAGTCTCTTTTGAGTACTACTTGAGAAGAGAAAAAAGTATTTGTACACCACTTGGTAAAAGAATAGCATTAATATTTGTCTACTGCAGAGTATTAGAAGAAGTGATCATTTGCTTTGAAAAAAATTTATTAAGATTAAGTATTGCAGATGGAATCAGATTATTTATATTTATCTGATTTAGAAGTAATAATTTTAGTATACAAAACAAAAAAATAAAAAAGCATACCCCAAACCATATTTTCTATACACAAAATAAGTGTTCTTTCTTAATGTAATTTCTTTAATTAATTGATCTTAGTCTGAGTTTTCCAGAAAGTGAAATCTGAGACAGAGATCTTCAGTGCTATCATCTCACTAATCATATAATCTTAGCGAACACATGGAAGGGTCCAGGCGACTTAAGGACTAAAGGAATGGGGCCCAACACTAATTATCAATTTTCCAAGTGACAGGTATGTACCATATTAGACATAGAAGTACATCTCAATAACACCAATTGCAAGGACGAACAGGTGAAGGATTCGTCACCTGACTTTTCTCTTCCATTGGTAAAAGACATGCTTCCTTACTATCAAATCCCCTACCTTCCCAGATGCATATAAGTGGGTACCTATAGGGTTCTTACAATGGCATCAAGAATGAGTTTCAGGAAATGAGGCAAGGAACCTACTGTACTTCCATAAGGTCAGGCACTATCAGGTTACTCCTGTGTCCATAGAGCTAACTGGGGAAGTTGGAACAAGAGACACTAAGATAAAGTAGATAAGAAATGCTGTATTTGATGGGTCTGAGGTAGTTCACTGTCTATATTACTATTTATAGTCACTTCCTCCATTATAATAGACAGTGTAATATGGGAGTCACATTATTGTGAGACAAGAGGCTCTGACTTATTTTACAAGAGTGGAAGTAAATGCTCAATTAACCACAACATTCCCTTCAAGGTGATAGCCATATGCAGCAACTAAAAGACTTTATGCAAGCTACATTCCCCATCACTGCAGCAGGTCACAGACTATAATTAATATCCACTATCTCCCTTTTCCTCCACAAGTTTTAGATTATCCTCAGGCTTGTCCAGCAACTTATCTGGTCTGGGTTCTTTCCTATTAGAAATATTAAGACATTGATCCCACAAGGGACAACATTATCCATCACTTTGATCTCAAATGTGCATACTTTGAACACTCCCTGAAGTTTTCAAGGGACAATTGGATTTTCAATTTTTCAGGCTTGTCTCCCATATGACTCAGTCCAGGTTTGACTCTCACTTATTCCTTTCCCAGAGTATCTTGATTTTGGTATGGGAGATCTGCCAAGATTTCTTTGCAGAAGAAAATAAAGTAAAATAAAACTTGCAGGTTTGCCAATTTTATATTCTGAATCTAGGCTTGATTTTTCAGCACAGACTTCTCTATGGATACAGAAGATGAAAATTTCCTTAAAAGTTACCTTAGAGACTTTATGTCTTTCTCAATATCATTTAGTTGAGTGTTGCTGATCTGAACATAACATTTTAATTTTTCAAGACTTTCAATTAGTAAAACAAAGTCAGCCAGCCTGCAGTTTTTACAGATATTTCTCCCATACAGGTCAAGTGCCCAGCCAAAGGGTATCACAATGGTTTACTTTCCTCTTTACACAATTCTTATTTAGTACAGGTAAAAGTCATGATTGTTGTATTTGATTAAATGGCAGAGTTTATCACCACACACTTTCCTTCTTCATTGAGATATTTAATGCTCAGCTTCTTAGTAATTCAGGTGCAAACGCTTTTCTCAAGAATTTGATTTCTGAGGCCATTTCTGATTTCACCACTCTTCACACAGGCTGCCTACAAAGTAGAGTGTGAAGCAGAGAACTTATGTGCTATTATGTGTAATTCCAAGAAAAAGTAAGGACCAAAGATACAACTTAGAACTGTTTAATGTGTTGTTTTGTCCCAAAGAGGCAGTATGAAATGCATTAAAATCTGAAAATTTCAGGACATGGATGCATGGACACTAGGCATATTCTCACAGGGATTCCAAAAGCAAACTCTGGAAGACAAAGCAGGTGACACTAAAGTGCATCAATGCATGTCAGTATCATTACCATATATGAAAATTTTAAAATTTAAACAAATAGTGACAATTGTTATGTGCTTTCAATAATTTTAGCTTCTGACTTCTGTCTTTCCTTCAAAGTATTATTTGATTTCCTCAATGTCCACTGTTACACAACATACTCCTTCTTATATTATGCATTTGAAGCATCTCAATATCATTTCCTCAGTTTAATTTTCTTTCTCAGAATTGTAGCATAGGAACAGAAACAGTCACTTTTTGTCCATATGTGCCTACCCTCTATGATCCCTGATCATGGAGGCATACAAATTTGTTTACACCTGTGGAATTAGCATGAGAGGCTTCCTGGACAATCCTCACTTCCTTGGCATACTATAATTTGAATGATCCTGCCCATAGCCCAGGCACATTGAGGAAGGTGAACATCTGTCCGGGACTGTTATCTACTTCACACTGTGGTTTTTAGGGGGAAATTTTCTGTTTTTTCACTCTAATCCGTATTCAAGTGATTTTCAGCTAGAAGACTTAAGACTTGGGATGCCTGAAAATCTTTTGCAGTCTTTTTCCGTGTGGAGGGCTGGAATTCAAGGGACAAGGAGGTAGTTAGAAAAAAAGAGAAGGCAGAATACAACTGTGAAAATGACTGGGATTCCCACAATGCTTGATAATGTAAGACTGTAACCCTGTAAGTATTGTGGGAAAGGGCCCCTGTCACAGGCATCAGTATTGTTATATGGGTGTATACAGAAGGGGCTGAGTCAGGCATCATCCAAGGTTGGTTTTAGGAGAAAAGTGCATGAATGAGGGAATCAGGGGTAGGGGCGTGAGAAGACCATAAGCAGCATAGGAACACTCACAAAAATTATTCTCATATTCAGCTGATAGGTACATAAGAACTTCCTGTTGTTAATGGTAATGTGATTCCATGGTAATCATATGCTATTTCTGCATAGAATATCTTGAGTTTAACACATTTTTAGGCTTTAATTTATATCTTATGTATTGGCACACTATAATAAGTTGTATCATACATTTGAAATAGCATGTCTGAGGTAAATTCAACTTACTCTCATTGGCTATTGAGTAATTATACTGATTAGCAATTTTTAAAAACCACCAGAAGGATTTTATATGTTGCTTGTTGTTATCATAATAATTTTTAATCTATTCCCATTAACACATATTTTAACTAATAGAGTGAACTTTTAAACAATTAACTTAAATATATTTAGTGTTCATCAAAAATCTCAAACACCTGGAAAATCTTGTGCTGCAAGGAAAAGGTTATTAGTAAAACAGCACTTTTCTCCTTTGTAGAACTTACCAAATTGTGGCAAGTATGACTCAATTTTCAATCATTGAAATAACTATATCTTAATGTTAAGCAAAGTTTCATCTTTTTATGAAAAATATCTCTAATAGTATAGTATACATTCCTACAATCTCCCTGAACTATATTTTGATTCAAACTATGTGCATAGGTTTTTAACATAATAATTATACCATAATCTATACACTTGTTATAAGATATAAAATCAACATGTCAAAGTGTAATAGGTTCACTGTCAGATGAAATAGATGCAAAAATATAGGTTTTATGCTGTTTGCAGATAGAAACCACTATATCAAAAGAGACCTTTTGACACTGGATTATGCAAATAACATATCAAAACACCAAAAAAAAAAAAAAATGATTTCTCTTTAGAGTAGAACACCTACCAGGAATAGTCTGATTGGACTGTCTGATTCTGTGCTCATCATCCCTGAACTGATTAAATAGCTGGGGAACAAGGACCTTGTTACTGGTACCCTGATTGAATCTTTTACCAGCAGGGTATCCTACTGAATAAAGGACAGAATTTTCTTCAACAGAGGGTGATATCAGACATGTAAGAATGTAAGAAGGACTGCTTGGCTGTCAAAGATGGTGGCAGCTTTTTAAAAAAAATTTTTTATTTTAAAATTGAGGGGTATAATTCAGGGTTAGGTACACAAATATTCATTGTGCAGGTACCCTTGTTGATGAGGTGTGCCCCCACAACTTCCCCAAGCAGTTTCCCACGACTACCAATCCCACCTCCCTTTCCCCCAACACCCCTGCAGTTTCCCTCTACTGTCATTCCTTTTCTTATGGTATTAGAATAGTTGTTCAAGGTCCACATATGAGTGAGAACATGTGATACTCAGTTCTTTGTTTCTGTGAAAGATCATTCAGTATTATAGACTCTAAGTCCATCCAGGTTGCTGCAAAGTTCACGATTTTGTTATTTATGGCTGTGTAATATTCCATTGTGTATATGTACCACCTTTTTTTTTTTTTTTGAATTGGAGTCTCATTCTGTCACCCAGACTGGAGTGCAGTAACTGCTCCCGGCCACTGCAGCCTCGACCTGCTGGGCTCCAGCGATCCTTCTGCCTTAATCTTCTAAATCGCTGAAACTACAGGCGTGTGCTACCACGCCCGGCTAATTTTTTTGATTTATTGTAGAGATGAGGTCTCGCCAAGTTGCCCAGGTGGGTCTCGAACACGCGGGCTCAGGCAATTCACTCACCTCAGCCTCCCAAAGCACGGGATTACAGGCTGAGCCACCAAACCCAGCTTGTACCACATTTTTAAAATCCAGACCTCTTTTGATGGGCAGCACGGTTGGTTCCATGTTCTTGCTATTGTGAACAATGCTGTGATAAACATACATGTGCAGATATCTTTTTTATAGAGTGATTTTAGTTCTTCCAGGTAGATTCCCAATAGGGGCACTGCAGGGTTATATGGAAGGTCGATTTTTAGAACTTTTAGGAATCACCACACTGTATTTCCACAGAAACTGTATTAATAAAGTAGTTCTAACCTCTGATCTCCAAACCAATAATCTACACTCAGTTCACTAAAATGCAGCCTGTTGACCACCCATCATTGACAACCGAATTAGTAAATTACCATAAAGAATAAAATCTGTATTACACATTAAAAGTAGAAACACTTCACAAAGGCAAAATACTCCTGCCTCAGATCAGTACAATAAATTCCTATTCATGTTATGATTCTTATCTTGAATAATAAGGCAGAACTAAGAAAGAAGGTAGACACAGAGCCAGATAGAGACAGCAGTAAAGGCAAGCGTAGCTAAAACAGAACTAATTGTTCCAAAGAAGACAAGCTTAAGCACTCCGTTGCTATATGCATATAAATGAGTATATAGGTACATATTTTATGATAGAATAACAGTTCAACTTCAACTGTAGAAAGAATAATTTAACTAGGAAAATAAAAGAGTTACATTTCTTCAGCTATTTAAAGTGCTATCTGAGTCACCAGGCAGAGCTGCACTTTGTATTTTCTAAAGGACAGAGTATATACTTGATAAAAGATCTTTGATTCACGAAGCAGTTGGCAAAGTTAATATTCTGGCTTCAGAAAGAGAGAGTCCACAGACGGTCTATCAAATTGAATAAGTCGATGAGGCCACCCACTCAGTAATTCATTTGCCCCAGTCAATTCAACAATGTCTTTTTTTCTCTCTGGTATATAGTTGGAAACATAAAAGTCAAGGCCAAAGCATCTTTTCTTCCTTATCAAAAGCATACTGTATATAAAGTGAATAATGCACATTAAACGATATATTTCTATGGCTTTTAGTTTTAAGACTGCTTTCTTTTGCTCTATTTGACCTTACATATCATAGTCACAACATTGCTATGACCAGCAAATGGTCCTTTTTTATTGCTATAATCATTGAGGCTATACCATATGCTTTCTAACGGGTGAACATGAAAAGAGTAAAACTAATTATTTAAATTAGTTTCAGGGATACTGTTCTTGGCATAGAATAGACTTCATGAATCTTTTGCAGCTCGTTCAACTCACAATGTACCAGCTTCTGTAGATTTAACTCTCAACCTATCCTATATTTTCTTGACCTTGAATACTTATTAACATTTTATGATTCTAGAGTAGTACTTACTCCATAATGACCATACTCTTTTATGATCTATTATAATAATAGATTACACAATTATTTTATAGGATAATATATTAAAATCCTCTGAATTTTTAAAAAGCCTTTGAGCAAAATGTGAATAGGTCTAATAAGGTAAAATAAATGACCTAATCCTGTTTGCTTAAACTGTGACTTTTCTCTTCATAAGGGTTCTCTAGCAGCAAAATCCATCAGCAATATGAAAAGACTCTCCTTCTCTTCAGCCCACAAATGACTATGCTCTGTCTACAGGGTGTTAACAACAATTGGTGTCCCTGCTTATACAAAGAAACCATTTTCCCTTATCTCTACCCATATTATTAAGACATTAATTTATGTAAATATTAAATTTTCTTTTGTTTCAAATGCAAAATTCATTTGCTAAATATCAAAGCCTTTTTAACTATACTTAGTCCATTTATATACCACCACAAATATTAAAGTTTAATAATTCCTATGAAGTGCACATAAATCTTAGAAGCCAGATATCATTTTTTTCTGGTTTTATGGTGTGGTTTCCAGAGAGTAAAATGAAGTAGGTTCAAAACCATCTCTAGAAAAAATGGAGCAATAAAGCTGTTAATCATGTTTGTGGCAAATAGAAATGCAAAGCCTCTAAAATTATTGGAAGACTTACATCCAAATGAGCATAAAGATGAAATAGATAGAGGTGCATAAAATATTTCAGGGACTTTTTACTATTATGTTCATTAGGGTTCCAGCTTAATGCATGCTTTATTGCCCAGAAATTCATTTCATTTGCATTTTAACTGGGTTTTAGTCAAGTTAATCCTTTTTCTTCCCTTGCTAAGAAACTATTCCGCAACTACAGCAAAATGCTAAAAGAAGAGAAAGAAATTGAAAGTCCACTTATATTAAAATGTAAATTTGTCATAGTTCACTAAAGAAAAGAGATGTCTATGCCAAGTTCAGTAGATCATATCCTTTTGACACCAAAAATTGTCTTGTATTATAGAGTAAGCTCTATTAGGTGACATAGAATTTTATCTGTTTATGCTAAAGATTTAATATCAAGAAAGATTCAGTAAAAATCAACATCTCATTTCTACAGGAGTGAAAATGATAAAGCAATCACACATTTAAAAGTATCCAATTCATTTTTGCAACAAACTCCAACATCTAATACCATGTGTCATTTAAACAGTTGTGTCCATAAAAGTGCAATTTCAGTTGTAGTTTGAAAATGCAAACATTTAGTTCAGTAGTATGTTGGCCTAATAGAAAAACAGATTTTTAAAACTGAGAAACATTAGGTTCACGACCTAAACCTTAATAATTTTAGGTCTATGTGGAAATAATATAGTTTTGTCTGAGTCAATTTATTTTTAAAAAAATGTTGATAGATTCTTACTAATATGGTACTTCAGGCAATCTGACACCTTAGAAAATCCCAAAGAAAAAGAAAGGTGAGAATAAGGAAAAGCATTTTAAGATGGAGACAAATTATTTTAACAAAAGAAACTTTCTTCATAATTTATTTTAAAATATTTGACACATATTTATAAAATAAAATATAACATACCTGTACTATATTTATTGAGAACCATCTCTAAATTTTCTTTTCATATATTCTTGTAAAGTTTGTGCTATTTTTCAAGTACATATAAAAAGTTGTTTCTCTCTCACTAAAATTTGAGAAATAAAGTGTTCTGCTTGCTCAACTTGACTTACCTCTACTTAACCATCATTTTATGTTGATAATGACTTCTTGTGATGTTTGTGGTCGTCAGATGGTCTGTTTGAAAGTGTTGCTGCTGTTAATTACAATATTTTTAAAAGGGCATTTGAGCTATTAATCATTTTAACTGTTTGCCAATGAAAGTACTGGGGGATCCCAAAAAACCAGGAATTAACTTTTGGAGAGCAGGTCTCTTGTAGTAAAGGCTTCTCTTGCTAGGTAAATGTTCTGGGAACCCATTATCATCAATGTACAAGTTAGCATTGTTGTGAGAGGCTGTGTTCTGTTTCAGTGAATTTTGTGGGGAGAGATACTTTCAACTTGTTTGCCCATTTTATGATGGGTGATTTACAGCACACCTGTTCACACTGTGCTGAGTGTTCAGCAATTTTGACAAAAATGGCCTGATTCCTGTGCCTCAACCTCCCTATTCACTCAATCTCACCTTTTTTGTTTGTTTGTTTATTTGTTTGTTTGCTTCTCTGGATGAAAAAAAGTCCTCAAAGTGAAACTTTTTGCCCATGCGAAAAAGGTAAAACAAAAAGCAGCAGAAACACAAATGCATCAAAACTGACAGGTTCAAAAACTGTTTTGAGCAGTGGAAAAAGCATCTCGATAGGTGTAGTCCATTCAACAGAGAACACTTTGACGGTGAATGAAGTTTAAGCATGTGAGAACAAATACACAATTTTTATAAATAAATTATGCATTTTGGGAATTCCCCTTCATATATGGAGGAAGGAGTCAGGGAAATCTTACATTTATTTCAAACATATCAATGCCCTAAGAAAGCTGAGAAAAATGATTTGAAATTATTAATAGGAACTAACCAGAGAGCTGGTTTTCATCCCTCTTCACTATCGTGGATTATAAAGTCCAAAGTTTTAAAGAAAAACAAAGACAACCCATTAAGAGATTAGATGCTCCCTTTGATCCAATAGACATCCAGCAATTTCCTGGTCATCAAGTGAAACAGTCTTTATTTTTTAAACTAGTTCTGTTTCTACTGAAAGTTTGATAGAAACATCTACTAACTTGAAAGTAGTTCCAAATTAATTAGTGAAAGAATGTTTTATTCATAAATTAATAATGGAATTTATAAAGATATTCATTTATATTTACATTATAAAGCTAACTAAATTTTTTTATTGTCAGGAACTATATACTAGAAAAAAAATAAATTAAATTCCAATAGAAAAAAAATCCAAAAACTTAAAGGTGATCACATTTTAAAGTGTTTTATCTATCAATCTATCTGATTAACACTTTACATAAAATTTGACTGTGTCTTTTATTTCTAAATTTTGTTTGACCCTTAATCTTATTTTCTCAAAACCTTATCTGAAATAAAAATATGTGGGTTAATATATTTATGTATATTTAATATAAAAATTGAGGTAAATTTTATAAAATTGGATAACTATCCTTATGAGATACACATAAAACACCAAAAGTACCCTCCAAAAATACATAATTAAGGAAATGTCATAAGTTGATAGAAAACACAAAACAGAAAGGAAATACATAATAAAGCATACATATCAACAAAGTCAAAAAAGAGGACGAATAGTCAAAACAATCTCAGCAAAAGGAATAAAGTGGGAGGTATCACACATTCAAACTTTAAACTTTGCCACAAGGCTACAGTAACCAAAACACCTTGCTATTGGTATAAGAATAGGCACATAGACCAATGCAACAGGACAAAAATTCTGGAAGTAAAACTCATCTCTCAAACAACTTTGAAAAAACCATCAATAACAACCACTGGGGAAAGGAAACCATATTTAGCTAATGGTGCTGGGAAAACTGGCTGACTGTATACAGAAGAATGAAACTGAACCCTTACCTACCACTATATACAAAATTTCAACTCAAAATGGATTAAAGACCTAAATGTACAACCTCAAACTATAAGAATTCTAGAAGAAAATATAAGAAACACCCTGATGCACATTGGATTAGGGAATAAATTCTTGACCAAATCCACAAACGTGAATGCCAAGATAGACAAGTGAGACCTCACAAAACTGAAAAGCTTTTGTGCAGCAAAAAAAAAAAAGCCATCAACAGAGCAGGCAGACAACCCATAGAATGGGGAAAAAAAATTGCAAATTATATATCTGACAAAGATCTAACATCCAGGATCTACAAGGAACTCAAACAAAGTGAAAGGATAAAAACAACCCCATTAAAAAGTGGGCAAGAGACACGGGTAGACACTTTTCAAAGGAAGACATATAATCAGCCAACAGACACGTGAAAACATTGCACAGCCTCACTAATCATCAGAGAAATGCAAATCAAAACTACAATGAAATATCACTTAATTCTAGTAAGGATGGTCATCAATAATATATCAAAAAACAACAGATGCTGTCACAGGTGTGGAGAAAAGGAAACGCTTCTGTACTGGTGGTGGGAATGCAAGCTAATACAACTTCAAGGAAAGTAGTGTGACAATTCCTAAAAGAACTAAACATTAACCTTCTATATGATCCAGAAATCCCTCGCCTGGGAACATACCCAGAAGATTATAAATCGTTCTACCAAAAAGACACCTGCACACACATGTTTATAGCCACACTATTCACAATAGCAAAAACACAAAACCAACCCTACTGCCCATGGGAAGTGAACTGGATAAAGAAAATGTAGTAAATACATGATGGTGTATTATGCAGCCTTAAAGAAAAAAAATCACGGACTTCGCAACAAACTGGATGAAGCTGGACACCATCATACTAAGTGATCTATCATAGAAACAAAGGATTGAATACCACACGTTATCACTCATGAATGGGACTTGAACATCAATCACATTAGCACAAGGGAGGGATCAGCAGTCACTGGGAACTGCTAGGGGAGGAAGTAGGGGGAGGGCACGTAACAATACAAAGGGCGCCTGGTCCTATACCAGAGGGAATGAGAGCCAGTTGGAGGCCCAATGTCACCTTCATGCCACCTACTTGTGCAGTGTATCTTTACTTGTACTCCACATCTCTGTAATAAAATAAAATTTAATTAAAATAAACTTTATATATCCCAGTAACAAACAGATGTGAACTAGACATTGCAAGGCAAGTTTTCTCACTGGTCTGCACTCTGCATTTTGGTTGATTCCTGAGCTCCAGCTGCACTCAAGTCTTTGGCTGCTGTGAGATATTTCCATATATTTATAATAAATTCCCCCATTGCCTTAGCTAGCTTGGAAGATTTTAGAACTTGTAAAACAAACAAACTCTGACAACAATAATGGCAAGATGTAAAGATCTTACTATTATAGTTATTTAATGCACAACTAAATTTGTGTTTATATACATATAATATGCAATATATTTTATTTCCTAAGGTGAAATGACAAAGTGCCTTCCAAGAAAAAAAATTAGGAAGCATTCAGCATTTGGAGGCAATAAGAAAATACTTTAGAAAATATAATATCTTTCTTTTTGTCCTTTAAGTAATTTATTTTAGCACAATGTCTGAAGAAAAAAAAATTGCTATTTTGGGTTTTTGAAGATGCCAGAGCAATTTATTTTTTTCCTCCTTGACCAAATTCTCATTACTGTGGTGCATATGAAAAAGTCACATATTACCTCTATGCTCAGGAAGAAAAAAACATTACTCACTTAAACATTATTAGGAATAGAAGGGATAGTCAAAGCAAGGTAGATACTCTTCAGTATGTCCCTATGCTTATCCAGTTCATATATTTTCCCTTTTAATTTTTTTTATTATCAGATCAACCTGTCCTAAATTTTTCTTTTCTTTTTGAGAAAGCAGGATTTATTGAGAGGACAGAGAAGCTCTCACAGTGGGAGGGGACCCGAAGAGGTGCTCCTAAATTTTACAAAAGTAGGTGAAACAGAAAATGATATTCCCAGTCTGGACCATCAGAGGAACAGGTGAGTTTGTGTAACTCAGAAAGCTGGATTCACAGCCTCAAGTGTAGGAAAACAATAATCACGATCTTCGCTTGTTTTTCAATTGCCACTTCTTCATGACACCAGTACATTCATAAGTAACAGGAAGTCACAACTGCAAAAAAAATGTATATGTATATGTATATATATGTATACATAAAATGAAATAAAAAACTGAGGTAAATTTTATAAAATTAGATACCCATCTTTATGAGATTAGATAAAAAACAGCAAAAACATCTTCCTAAAAATAAAAATACATTATAACTAAGGAAATGACATAAATTGATAGAAAGTACAAAACAGAAAGGAAACACATAATAGAGTGTGTGTATCAACAGAATGAAACACTATTCAACGGAAAGATAATAAACTGTCAAATCTTGATTACAAGAGAAAAAGAGAGGCAGAAAAAACAAGACTGGGAGAGACAGAGAACAGAGGTAAAAATATGAAAATTTCAGTCAACAGAAGTCACAGGTATCAAGATATCAAAAGAAAGCTATTATTATAAATAAATTATGCCCATAAATTTGCAGATCTAGATGTAATAGGTACATATCTATAAAAAATTAGCCTTCAAAAAGAGATGAAAGAAGAAATTGCATCAGTAATCAAAATAATCAAATACACACACACACACACACACACACACACACACACACACACCCTAGATAATTTCATCAGTAAATTCTATCTAACATTCAAGGAATAAGTAATTCCAATAATTTATAAAGCATTTAAGATGGTTGAAAAAGAGATATCATGTTCCTTGTCATTTTTTAAAGCTAGAAACAAATCTTTACAACAGAAACTGAAAAGACAGTTTGAATTAAGCAACTTGCGCTACAATAACACTCTTGAGCATATGTAAAAATACAACTTAAAATATAACAATATGCTAAACTAAATTTAGTTATATACTGAAATTATAGAACTTTATATTCCAGTTTGATTTATGTCAAAAATAGTTGGTTTAACCACAATCTACTGCTATAGTTGTTAATAACTTGTGGATAAAAGTATAAATTATATCTCAGGCTTTTACCTTTGAGAAAGCTATTAAAATAGTCCCTCATTAATGTTTTTAGTAAATATTCTGATTTTTAAAATTACCCAGTATAATGAAATATCACAGAAATAAAATACACACAGTTAAAATAACATTTGACTGTATGTATATCTACTTTCAATGTATTTTCATAAAAATATAATGCACTAAATCAACAAATAATTTAATAGAATATAACAATACTTAAGAATGATTACTGAATGTAATATATGTTTCAGTGAACTTAGCATATAAAGTAAACAATGTTCTAAAATTCAAGCATAAATGTCAGTTTTCAAGGAAAATATTTTATCCAAATTTGAAATCAAAAGAAAATCTTTTGCAAACCCTAGTAAGAATCCTGAGAAAATTTAGAGTTAAAGTAAGTTTGTTTTTATAATTGAGGAAAATTACCCATCATTTGCAAAATGGGTCAGATTCTTCTAAGTATTTATTCTAGGTTTTAAAAAGTAAAATAAATATTTGGTAAGGCAGAAATACCACCCCCATATTTTAAAACATTTATAATGAAAAACATACAAATTTTATTTTATCCATATTTTTACTATGTTAATTTTTTCTAACTAAACATATGATATATGAGCATTTTCTAACTAAACTATGTGATATATGAGCATTTCAATATTAATTTTGTACCAAATATACACAAAATGAAAGCGATTAAAATCACTGCCTGAATCTTCTCTAGAAAAAAAAAAATCTTTATTCCATATTTTTGTAGAAGGACATAGCACTGAGACAGAATAAGGAGAGTACTGTCCTCCACCTCACTAACATATCTCTTCACAAATATCTGTTGACTGCCAGACTCTGAAAGTTAGCTGAAGAGACCAGGGTAAGCAACATTTTGCCACAAATCTTATTCAAAATCCCAACCCGTTGCCTCATTATGTTACTAAAATCTGAACCCCAGGAGGAACTTATCCTCCATTTTCTTGCACATGTGACATATGAAGAAGAATGCATCTACACATCTACACTATGCTTGCGCAGTTAGAACTCCTCCCTAATCATGCTAATATACCTTCCTTTGACATTAGATCCTTTTCCTTATCTAATAAAAGATCCCCAGCCAGGCTCGGTGACAGCCTGTAATCCCGCGCCTTTGGGAGGCTGAGGTGAGTGGATTGCCCAAGCCCGCGGGTTCGAGACCCGCCTGGGCAGCAAGACCTCATCTCTACAATAAATCAAAAAATTAGCCAGGCGTGGTAGCGCGTGCCTGTAATTCTGGCTACTCGGAAGGCTGAGGCGGAAGGATCGCTGGAGCCCAGCAGGTCGAGGTTGCGGTGGCCGGGAGCGGCCGCTGCACTCCAGTCTGGGTGACAGAGTGAGGCTCCAACTCAAAAAAAAAAAAAAAAAAAAAGATCCTGGCCTGCCCTCTTCGGGAGCCAGCCTAACTCTTCCTCCTGTGCAGTCTCCCTTGTACAAGACCCCAATCAATGAAGCCTTGTCTGTAAATCTGTTTCACCTATGTCAACGTCTATTATGTGAGAGCCTAAGAACCCACAGTTGGTAACATTATCTGCCCCCAAAAGGACCAAAGCAACAAACCATCAAATGCAGTTTCACATAGTGTTTAAGGAATGGGGCTGGAGTACATTAGAGGAGAGATGAAAAACCTGTAGCATAAAGAAATAAAGGGAAGGGAAGAGGCAGGGAGGAGAGGGAAATGGAGAAGACAGGGTGGGAAGACCAGCCAGGATTAGCTCAGAAAATAAGGCACTTCCGCCAGCAGAAAAAAGTAAGCAGAAGAACCTCAGCAACCCTCATGAACATTATGGACACCTGCAGTCTTGGCTCATGGCGAATCTTGCAGTCTCCACAGGCCCTGAGTTCAGTTTGGGGAATTACTGGGTTCCCACACAGCTACACTGCCCCAGAGAAGGAGCCCACATTGTGCCTCCCTTCCCACTCTGTTACCCAAGCTGCAGCAGTTGATGCCATCTTGAAACTGGAGCCATAAACACATTCTGCTGTGAGAGCCACTACATCTTTTTTTTTTTTTGAGTTGGAGTCTCACTCTGTCGCCCAGACTGGAGTGCAGTGGCAGCTCCCGGCCACCGCAGCCTCGACCTGCTGGGCTCCGGCGATCCTTCCGCCTCAGCCTTCCGAGGAGCCGGAATTACAGGCATGCGCTACCACGCCCGGCTGATTTTTTGATTTATTGTAGAGATGAGGTCTCGCTGCCCAGGCGGGTCTCGAACCCACGGGCTCAGGCAATCCACTCACCTCAGCCTCCCAAAGGCGCGGGATTACAGGCTGAGCCACTCCGGCTACACTACATCTTTTTATTACTGAGACTAAGCTGCAATTATAGCATATTCACACCTGATAGGGCACCATTCCCTTACAGAGCTGCTACATCTTCCTCTCCCCTGAAAATAAGCTGCCCTGGGAGGTGCTATGCCTTACACAGCCTATGTACTGCCCTACCTGAACCTGGCCTCTGGGAGCATAGGTCCAGCAACCTGGGTTAGAGCCAGCATGGCATTTTTCCCCCTAAAATAAATCAATCCTACCCAGCAAAGCCATGTCCAGACTGGCTGCTCACACGGTCAGAATATTCATCAGCCTGGCATGCAGCCTAATTACCCTGATTTGATCATTATCCGATGCATACATATATGGAAATATCACTTTGTACCTCCAAAATGTATGTAATTGTGTCAATTAATTTTTTTAGTTATGTGCTTTGGATCTATTAATTAAATTTAACTCTAACATTACAGTGTTGAAAAAAGAAGAGAAAGAAAAACTAAAAGGATTACATAGTGGATCATTTTTCCCCTGAGGAATCGCATGGAGTTTAAATAACCCCTCAAATTATGAATATGGGGCACTATAAAGGTACTTAATTTAAGAAGAATAGAAATGTCTTTGTATATGTCCCTTGATGGGATAAAATAATGTGAAATCTCTTTTCATTTTATATTCAGAGAGAATAAGTGACCGGTGATGCTGGTCAGGAAATCTGAAATGTGGCTGGTAAACGTGGGTGTATGTCCTCATGGCATCCATCGTTAATGCCTGAAACTGAGAATTGCGGGGTTGCAGGTTGTTCGCAGTTTTTACATTGCTCTGGTGGTGCGGGTGGTGTGAGAAAAATACACTGCATAGTGAAAAGACAGTTGCCTCAGACGAGTTCTAAATCTAGTTCATCGCTGCCTCTTTATTATAAGCCTAATTCTGTTCTGTCTCTGTGCAATACATGACTGGGAAATAGAATGTAGAAATATGGAAACTGAAGAAATCAAACAGGAGATCTGATATCTAGACAGAATTAAATGCAAATCACATATAATTATATGATTTTTTTAAACACAAATAAGTTAATTCTCTGAACGTAGTGACTAAAAATTTAATACATAATTTAAAATTACCTAAATTTCAATCAGGGACTAGTATCGTCTCTGGCAGGATTAACTGAAACTGTTGTTATCATGGGAAGTAAAATACAAAACCATGAAAGCTAAAATAGCAGTAATTTAAACAAAATCAATTTCTTATTGCCAACAAGACTTCATTTAGAAAAGCATCTAAGTTTTCTCTCTCTCAGTGAAGCCGATATTTTTAATACTTAATTTTCTGTGCACCTAGGTGGGTCACATTTCACAGCCTTCTTGGAATTAGTAGGGCATATGTGTCCCGTATTCACCAGTGGCTTATAATCAGAAGGGACCCACATCATTTGCAGCACAAGGTATTTAAAAGAAAAGTTGAATTGTGTATGCTTCCTGCCCCTTCTCGGTGGTGTCCAAGAGTATGTGTGTGATGGAAGAGCCGCAAGGCAGAAGCAACTGAATCACTGAGACACTACACAGAAGGCACCTGCCCAGAAAATTACCAAACTCAGCCTGTACTTGGTATGAGCAAGAAATATCCCTCTGCTGAATTGATCCACTGATATTTGTTTTTCTGCACTATAACCTTGTCTATCTTGGGCAATCAAATGGGTCAATTCCAAAAGTTTTATTTTAGTCTTAAAATTTGTCTTGCACACTCTTGGGTCCTCATTTTGTTGAGATTTAATATACTGCAGCAAGTATGAATTTTGTTACTAAAATGATAGTGTGCAAAGCTAAGTCATCACAAAGGTCATTTGTTATGACGGACAACGTTTATGGTGAGATATCCAGGACAAATTATAGTGACAACACAAAGTTGTTTTCAGGTCTATTGCCATTCCAGTACTAACTGATCTGTAATACCTTCCAAAACCTTGAACAGAATATTCTTCTCTATTCTTATGTCTATTACAATAGTTTCTGATCCTTAATCATGAAAGACATGTATGATAGCAGCAGACTAATATGATGATTTTAGTGATCCGTAGTGTAAAAGTACCATGGAATGTTCAATAGATAAACTGTCTAAAAGATCTGTCTGTTACAGGTTTTGTATCTATCAGTCTCCTCTCCACGTTATTTGCTCAGCTCTTGAAAGATTGTCATCCATTACTTTGAGCACATCAGCCATCCTAGGCAGGAGCATTTCTATTCTTAGTCCTCATTGTTCAGTCTCTAAAGCACAGGGCCTCTGATTTTTAGCCATTAGTATAAAAACACAGAAATCTGGCTTGACAGTAACAAGTATGCCTCTGGCAAGGCTATTTTCTCTCTGAAAAATCAATAAGTTTGATATATAATTTAACAGACTAAATTGTGGAAATATTTGGTAGTGAGAGCATTTCCAGATTTCCTCTGTAATAAATATAGAGACTGTTCAGAAGTAGAGCTACCAAGAAATGGTCTTCTTTTACAGGAAATTTAAGAAAAAGTTGAATTCAAACATTACTTCTGTGTTTTGATTTTTTGGAAGAATAAATGATCCTTTAAAAAGAGAGACAGAAAGAGAGAGATTTTTCAAAAAAAAAATTCTTAACATCTTTTTGTCCTCTGCTGTGGGAAAAGCAAAACAATGACCTTTGGCTGGGTGTGGTGGCTGACATCTATAATTCCAACATGTTAGGAGGCTGAAGTGAGAAGACTGCCTGAGTCCACAGATTTGAGACTAGCCTGGGCAGCTTGGTCAGACCTCATCTCTACAATAAATAAAAGAATTAGCTGGGCATGGTGGTGCGTGCCTGTAGTTCCAGCTACTTGGAAGGTTGAGGTGGAAGGATCACCTGAGCCCAGCAGGTCGAGACTGTAGTGGCCAGGAGCATCTGCCCTCCAGCCTGAGTGATAGAGTGAGGCTCCAACTAAAACAAAAAAAAAGTGACCAAAAGACAATCAGATGGGCTCTGTAACTTGATAAACCTTTAACCAGAATTTTGAGATGAAACATGGGGTTCATCTAAACTGATGTTTCTTGCTCATCTTGCTTGGGAACACCGTCCTTGCTTTCAAAATAGAAATTTCTATTGTAGAATAAATATGACAGTTGCTCATTCTCCCCATAGAAAGAAGACAAAGAAGGTATCATCATTCTGTGGGCTTGCTGTAACCTCAGCAGCACCTACTTAGTGGAGATGGGAAGGCAATTTAAAAAGACTAGCCAGATATGACCTAGTTGCATTAGCCTATGTTTAGGTGAGTTCTTCTCTTGGGAGTCCATCAATGTAAACCAATCAATCACCGCCAGACAAAGCATACAAGCTGTTCTAAATAGGGAACCTCTTGCAGTTATATATGTGTTAGGATGTGGTTCTTCTGTTTAGGATAAACACCTAACTACTGGCTAGGAGTATGGGAAACATAGTCTAGTATAGAGTGGCTGGCCAGCAAAGGATAGACAGGATGCCAGGAAGGGTTGAGTTAAAGGGGATCGTTGTAATCTCTGCAGAAATGAGTTAGAAAGTTAAACAAAAGTTTGATTAGAAAACGGATACTGAATGTTAATCTAACAACATTGGAGATATTAATAAATCTTTGAAATAGTAACCTTAAATCCAAGCATCAGCTGGGCTCAGTGGCTGAGTCTGTAATCCCGTGCCTTTGGGAGGCTGAGGTGAGTGGATTGCCTGAGCCCGAGGGTTCGAGATCCGCCTGGGCAGTGAGACCTAATCTCTACAATAAATCAAAAAATCAGCCTGGCGTGGTAGTGCATGCCTGTAATTCCGGTTACTCGGAAGGCTGAGGCGGAAGGATCGCCGGAGCCCAGCAGGTCGAGGCTGCGGTGGCCGGAAGCGGCCACTGCACTCCAGTCTGGGTGACAGAGTGAGACTCCAACTAAAAAAAAAAAAAAAAAAAAAATCCAAGCATCCTACAGTAGGAGGTAAAATTCTTAAAGTATTTCGCAGGATTGATTCAAGAATAGTTCTCTGTGTAGGTGTATCTTGAGTGTGTAATCAAGAGACCTTAATACTTGCAACAATCAGTCAATCGAAAAGGCTTTTAAAAATCTAGGTCATAGAAACTAATGTGTGAAATGGAGGAGACTATTTAAAGCTAGCACCAGAATTGCTCTAGTGTCAAATTTCTAACTAAAATATGGTCAAGAAGCTGTGTGTGTGTGTGTGTGTGTGTGTGTGTGTGTGTGTGTGTGTGTGTGTTTTGTTTTAGAGCAGAATAAAATTCAGATAAATTTTTTCAGCTTAAAAACTATGCCAGGAAACTAATGAGAGATATCCATAAAGCTAGGCTTATGCCATGACTCAACTTTGATTGCATTCATTATTTTATTATTAATAATATTTTTATTTGTAGCATTCGTTATTCTAAAACAGATTTTAAGGTGACTTGCGGAAACATAATATAAAATAAGATGGCTTATCTTAGATTTAGGAGCAGAAGATGGGCAAGTAAGAGCAAGGACAGCCGGGCTCGGTGGCTCAACCTGTAATCCCGCACCTTTGGAAGGCTGAGGTGAGTGCATTACCTGAGCCCGCGGGTTCGAGACCTGCCTGGGCAGCGAGCCCTCATCTCTACAATAAATAAAAAAATCAGCTGGGCGTGGTAGCACGTGCCTGTAATTCCGGCTACTTGGAAGGCTGAGGCGGAAGGATTGCCAGAGCCCAGCAGGTCGAGGCTGCGGTGGCCGGGAGTGGCCCTGCACTCCAGTCTGGGCGACAGAGTGAGACTCCAACTCAAAAAAAAAAAAAAAGTAAGGACATTTCAGAATTAAAAAGTGTTATATATAGATGTAGGCACATCCAGAAATCAAGTGCACTGTACTTTAGCTCTAGGGTTTCTGGCAACCATATCAAAAATTTTGTAATTCATATAATTCACCGTATTCATAAGATAAAAATAAAATTGCTTGCCCTGTAGCATTATACTTTTTAAAACTTAAGACTCAGAAGGAATTTCTCCCAAGAATTTTCAAATAGATATGAATAATGTAAGAAAAACTGTACTCAAAAGACATGATAAAAATGGGTTGATGAATATTAAATATGAAGTGACTTTATTCTGCAGAGGACTGGTATTAATCATGAGAAGTGATAATATTCAAACAGTATTTGTGTGACCTCAAACAAGCAGCGTGCATTTGATTCTGTCCTGTCCTCTCTTTTCATCTGAAGATCTAACATTAGTCCTTAGGAAAGATTAATAGGTAAAAGATGAAATTTCTCTACTATCTTTGTTTGAGTCCCAAATAGTGGGAATCCTCTGTTTGGAAACTCTCAGCCCTATTGACAGTTAAAATATACACAAATTGTAATCTTTACAGAATAATGATAAATTTGATACCAACCTTATTTGATATTGTCTTACATTATAGAATAATAGTGTTTGGGAATTTATTCAAGTTATATAAGTTTAAAGCTTTTGCAATACTTAGAAAATATTATATATATATAATCATAAGTACATATATATATATAAAATCATAAATATATAAACACATTTCTCTGGGCAATGGAAAGGGCTTGCAGCATGAGGGTGGAGGTAAAAAAAATCATTAGCTGAAGTACAGAGAAAGTCCTCTTGACATTATCTTTAGAAACAATTTTGCTTGTTTCTTTGCAATGAACTTGAGGAAGTCACAGGAGAAAGAAGAGATTTTAAAAGTTATTTAACTTTGGTGTACAAAATTATAGAAATTAGGTAAAAAACTAAAAAATTATGAATATATTATGGGCTTAATAATGTACCAATATTTTAAAATTAATATTAACAATGTCCCATGCTAAAGTAAGATATTAACAAAAAAGGACACTTTGTAGGGGAAGTGAGAATATATGAAAGCTTTCTGTATATCTACTTAATTTTTATGTTTATCTGCAACTGCTCTAAAATATATATATAGTCTACTATAAAATAAAGCAATTTTACTCAATAGTAAAAAACAAACAGTTCAATAAGTGGCAAAGTATTTGAATAGGCATTTATAAAAAGGAAGCTGTATGAAAGTCCTGTAAGCAAATAAAAGGGTGCTTAACATTATTGGTTAGGGTGATGCAAATCAAAACCACAATGAGATATCACTTCATGTTACAAATAGCAAGAGTTGATGACTGTAGAGAATATATATATGTGTGTGTGTGTGTGTGTGTGTGTGTTTGTGTGTTTGTGTGTGTGTATAGTCCAGTGATATACTGTATATAATTTGTATATAAATATATACACATTACAGGTGGAAAAGTAAATGGGTGTAGCTACTTGGAAAACTGCTTGTCTATTCTTCCAAATGTTAAAAGTAGTTATCACATAATCTAGCAATTCTACTCTCAAGTAGTCAAAATATAAAGAAAATATATGCCCACACAAAAACATGTACACAGTGTACAAACAGCATTATTCCTAATAGATAACAATTTGAAGCAATCCAGATGTTCATTAAGCAATGAATTAGTAAACACAATGTGTCATATCTACACATTGGAATATTGTTTGCCAACAGAAAGGAGGCATTATTGATATGTTCTAGAGCAAGAATGAACATTATGCTAAGTGAAAGAAGCTAGTAAAATAAAAGACCACATAGTATGGTTTTTATTTATAGGAAATATCCAAAAAACCAAAATTTGTTGAGAGTTGAGGAGAGCAAAAGTAGATTAGTGGTTGCCTGTGGCTGATGAAGGGTTAAGGCATAAAGGAGGATGCATGATGGGGAATGAGTGCTAAATTGTGGTGACGGTTGCATCAATCTATAAATATACTCAAAACTAGTGAACTGTGCACCTCAATAGGTGAACTTTACAGTACATCATTCACATATCAGTGAAAATGCCCCAAACAAGATATTGTAACGTTTCCTGTTGAATGGAAATCTGACTCAAACTAGTGAGCACCACACAGTCAATAAACACAATGAGCCTTTGCCTTCTCCATTTCCCCAGGAATGCAGAACACAGCTTTTGCAGAGATTTGTACATTTGATGGTGTATATTTTACAGAATTCTCTCTTAGTATATACTTTAACACTAATTAAGGGTATCACTGATTGAAGAGACTTTTTGTAAAATTCACTACAGCCAGCATGGTGGCTCATGCCTGTAATTCCAGCACTTTGAGAAACAGAAGCTATAAGATTTACTGAGCCCGGGTGTTCGAGACTAGCCTGGGAAACTTGGTGAAGCCTTGTCTCTACAATTAAAAAATTAAGAAGAAATTATTTGGGCATCGTAGCATGAGACTCTAATTCTAGCTACTTGGATGGCTGAGGCAGAAGGATGACCTGAGCCCAGCAGATAGAGGCTGTAGTGGCTGTGAGCATGCCACTGCACTTCAGTCTGGACAACTGAGTAAGAATTTGATGCGCCCCCGCCCCAAAAAAAAAAGAGGGACAGAGAGAGAAAAGAAAGAAGACAAACTCAAACAGTGACTATGAAGCACTATGATCAAGTCAATCATGAAATCACATATCACATGCTGTCACCCATATTCTTTTACATTATTGCAAGATATTGAACATTAAAACTTGCTCAGTTCCTTTCAGAAGCCTCTAACCAAAAGTTATTTCAGGTTTTTGTATAATGTGATGGCTAGAAAATAGAATTGACCTGTCTGAAAGAGCATAGAAATCCCAAACTGGGTGTTTTTACTGCTAATTGTTAGTTACTCAAAGTCTAGATGTAAAATGTCTCTAAGGTCTCACTAAAAAAAGACAAGTTATAAGGAAAACACTCTGATCCATTCCTCACATCAAAGCTGGGATAGTTTCAAAGGCTGTATAATTTGAGGATTCTATTTTAAGAAAGAAAAAAAAAAAAAAAACTACAAGATACATTATGAAAGTGACTATAAGCCGGGCTCGGTGGCTCAGCCTGTAATCCCGCGCCTTTGGGAGGCTGAGGTGAGTGGATTGCCTGAGCCCACAGGTTCGAGATCCACCTGGGCAGTGAGACCTCATCTCTACAATAAATCAAAAAATCAGCCAGGCGTGGTAGTGCATGCCTGTAATTCCGGTTACTAGGAAGGCTGAGGCGGAAGGATCGCCGGAGCCCAGCAGGTGGAGGCTGCGGTGGCCGGGAGCGGCCACTGCACTTCAGTCTGGGCGACAGAGCAAGACTCCAACTCAAAAAAAAAAAAAAAAAAGGAAAGAAAATGACTATATATTAAAACGAGAAAATAAATGACAATATATTATTACTTTTAAAAGATTCACAAATTCAAAAACTAGAAAAATAGCATTTTTTAATCAACTAACATCTATATGACTTTTTGGTATTTTTTTGCAATATATACTGATCATGTTCTAATGTAAAATGTTTTGTGTTTTTTTAAAAAAGAAATATTTCAGCCTTTTTTCTAATACCGTTGATATATTTTATTACTGTTACCGAATATTAGAAAAGTATCTTTAAGACAAAATTTTAATGTCATGCAACTTTTTAGAAATGTTAAATTTGAGGAAAACTTTATCAAAAGTTTTGATATATGAAGTATAAAATTTTAGGTTAATAAGCTAATAATGTATCAATATTGTTTTATTAACAGTAATGAATGTCCCATACTAAAGTAAGGAAGCTTTGTAGGAGAGGTGGAAATATGTGACAACTTTCTGTATATTTGCTCAATTTTTCTGTAAACCTGCAACTGCTCTAAATATATAGTCTATTATTTAAAAAAAACTAATGGAACAAGTCATTGTATTCAATTATAAAAAAGCAAAAATTCCAATAAAATAGCATATGTTAATGTTATTTTATTAATGGTAATAAAAGTACCATACCAAGATAAGATATTAATAATAAAAGAAACTTCATAGAGGAAATGTCTTCTGTAGTGACTAACCTTAAGTATTTACTCATAACTACTTTGTGTTTAATAGCCCTATGGAAACATTTCATTAGATTTATGTCCCTTTCTCTAGTATTGTATTATATGTCAAAGTAACAAGAAATGTGCATTTTCATATAGGTTCTGATGATTAAATTTTTGTGTTAAATGGATTAGCAAAACCTAAGACCTTATATATTAATTCTCTTGTACATAAATTTGTCTCTCTTAAGAAATGCTACATTGAATTTTACTTGAAATTTTTGGGTTACAATTTGTTTCTTAACATCACAATGTTTTCTACTGATTTCATTAGTATTTGTGTTTATCACTATTGTTTTACTTTTCTTCTTCTTCTTTCTTTTTCTTTTTTTTTTTTTTTTTTGAGTTGATATCTTACTCTGTAGCCCAGACTGGAATGCAGTGGCAAGATCACAGCTCACCTCAGCCTTAAATTCCTGGGCTCAGACAATTTTTCTACCTCAACCTTCCAAGTACCTGGGACTACAGACACATGCCACCACCCCCAGTTAGTTTTGTTTTGTGTGGTTTTTTTTCTTTGTAGAGACAATATTTTGCTATGTTTCACAGGCTGGTCTAGAATTCCTGGGTTCAAGCAATTTCCCTGCCTCTGCTTCCCAAAGTGATGGGATTACAAAAATAAGCCATCGTGCCCAGCCTCCATTTATTTTTAATCTAAATATTTTCTCAGCTCTTCAATAACCAAATATTAATCCAACAAAAAGGAAACCCTCCAAAAGTGTCCAAATCAGGCATCTGTTATTTTTTATGTTTTATTAAAACATTCTCAAATACCTTTTTAAATTGCAGTTGAATGACATATTTGATTCATATATACTTTGTGAATAAAATTTAGCATTGTATTTTTGTTTGGGTTTTTGAAAATATGTTTTAGGATGCTTAAAATGACTTTATAATCACATTCCAAAGCCTGAACAGCTTTATAGTGGGCAGATTATCTCATTACACTTGAAAAAAATATCCAAATTGGCAGCTAGATGGACTTCAAGTAAGAATATGTTAGAAATTGCAAGCTAGTAAGAGCCAACAAATTTAGGAACTGTGGAGGCAGCTTTTTCACCGATTAGATTAAGAGAATAAGCTGTATAAGTGCTTATTATACTAATCCTTGGTGTCATGGCTTCATGTGAGTCAGAACTCTAAGCAATAGAAGTATTTCTGGAAGATATTACAACATCAGAAAGGTTGACAAAAACTTAAAAATATAGAGAAGTTACTCGGAACATAAATATATTATGTTAAATTCTAACAAAATGTGTCCTGAATCATCTTCCCATTCCTGGATCTCAAAAAAAAAAAAGTAAGAAAGAAAGAAAAAAAATAGCTATTCCAAAATCACCCACAAGAGGGAAACTACGCAGGCCAGAAGCAACTTTCTTAAACAATTGTGGTTGAAATACTTTACACTTCCATATTTTAATAAATTGTGACCACATTTCTAGGATTATTTAGCTTCACAATACATTTACTTCAGGATGCGAAGATTCAAGAAGAATAAGACATACAAAAAAGGAAGAAATCTTACAAGCAAATAACTGAAATAAATGTGGTCAAAAGTAAATATATCTAAACTGTTTTTGAGGAGAAATTAAATATCACTGAAGTAACGCCTGAATAGGGGCAAAGATTCTTTGTATTCTGAACATTTTCTACTATGATGTTTAATCTAAAATAATTACATATTAGGTGAATTTACCTAAATATCATACACCTAAATTTAGTAGCCATGAGTGTGTGTATTAGAGTTCTATTATTGATCTGAATAAATGTTCTAAAGCTTTGTAATAAATTACCACAAAACCTAGTGCTCCCAAATAATACACACTTATTTTCTCACAGTTTATATGAATTAGGTATCCAGGTACAGCCTTGTTAGATGTTTGGCTCAGGGTCACACAATGCTGCAGTAAAGTCAGCTGGGCTACATTCTTATCTGGAGGCTCAACTGGAAAATACTCTGTTTTCAGACTCACCCAAATTGTTGTATTTCCTTGTGGCGGAATGACTGTGGCCTTCAGCTCCTAAATGTCAACTGCAGTTCCTTTTCATGTGGCCCTTTCCCACTGGCAATTCATAGCTAGTGGAGTACTTCTTCAAGGTCAACACAAGACTGTCTTTTTCTCTACTCTGCTAACGCAGTCTTGCTTAATGTAAGACTTAATCATGGGCTTGATATCCTATCACTTTTATGGCATTCTATTGCTGGTTGTTGGATGGAGATCATATTTCTACCCACACACAAGAGACTATACCAGGAGACATAGATATCAGGGTCTATCTTAGACTTCTTTCTGCTAGCAAGAATATGAGACAATTGATTCATAATGATTTCATAAGTTTTAAAACGTTACCTAATAATTACAAGCATCATACACTAGCTAGCAATAGCAAATACAAACTGATTAAATTTGAAGGAAAATAATCAAGTGTAAGAAATATTTCACAGCCAGGTTCGGTGGTTCAGCCTCTAATTCCGCGCTTTGAGAGACTGAGTTGAGTGGATTGCCTGAGCCCGAGGGTTCGAGACCCGCCTGGGCAACTTGGTGAGCCCTCATCTCTACAATAAATCAGAAAATCACGCGTGGTAGCGCGTGCCTGTAATTCCGGCTACTCGGAAGGCTGAGGAGGAAGGATCGCCGGAGCCCAGCAGGTCGAAGCTGTGGTGGCCGGGAGCGGCTACTGCACTCCAGTCTGGGCAACAGAGTGAGACTCCAACTCAAAAAAAGAAAGAAAAAAGAAATATTTCACATCTTCTAGCAAAAAAATAGAGAATTTTTATGAGGAGAGAGAACCTAAGTATATCACACCACATTTTCTTATTTTGCTTTTGACTATAATAAAAAAAATTTTTATTTCTACTATTTTAGGACATCTATAAGAATAAAAAGTTATTCATGAATAAACTTGACTAGGTCAAGTTGAAATTAAAAATATTTATATAATATAACATATATGTTCAAAAGGATCTGTAAATATAACACTACCACTTTCCATGTAAATATCAAATGTGAAAACATTTATAAATTTTTATTATTTGAATAAAATCAATACAAAAAATAATTTGGACACAAAACTGATGGAACAAGTAATTAGACATGTATCCTGGAGATTTTTAAGGGAAGGTAGAATTTAGACTGAATTATTAAAATAGGATAAATGGGGAAAAGAATGATACAGAGTACCATAGAAAAAAGAATTCGTGTTTGCAAGGTTAGTAGTGTAAAGAAAATTGTTCAACTTGAGATATATTGAAGACATGTTGCTGTTTAAGACTTAAAGAAGAAGAGTAATAGATTTCATAGTGAAACTTGATTGGGAGCAGTTTAAGAAAAAACATGCATTTCCAGCTACAGAGCAGGATTACATTTGTTAGGCAATAGAGATTTGTTTTAAGTGGTGACTGGGTACTATCTATATGCTAAAAAGGCAATTAATTAACATGAGAAGGATATATTAGAAAGGATGGATTTGCAGATAAGGAGAAAATAAAAGGCAATAGAGACTTATATTTTTGTCTAGAGAAAGACAAACAAAAAAGTTGCCACTGTCTGATATCTGAGAAAGTCTTGGGTGATATTAGAGGATGCAGTGAATAAATGTGAATAGCTAAACAAGCAGATACTGAAGTAATAATAACCAAGATGACTGAAGGAAAAGGGAAAAAAGTTTCCTGCACACAAAGGATACTGAATCTAATCAGTGTATAGCTGTTGCCATGCCAATGCATAGCCATGTCTAAGGAATGAGCACTGGAATTATCATAAGAAATCGTAAGAAAGTTGCTCATGGATTTCTGTATTGTACCTACATAGGTATTTACCAGTAATGTATGTCATGAGTTTAGTTAACAGATAATGAAGGGTTTTTAAAAAGTCAATGGAAGTTGGTTGAAGAGAAATGATAACCATGAATAATATTTAACTGAAAGATTATTACTTGGCTGTGAGGAGTAAAAAGAAAGCACTGAAGATTTCTGCTTCTGGCTTGAGCAAATCAGTGAAGGTGATGTCACTCACAGAGATAACATACAAAATAGGACAAGCAAATGTGGTAGACATCTGCTGATATTTAGGAGAATACATCTAAAAGTTTGAAATCAAAAGGGAAAACTATCAGTTGGAGACATGGAAAAGCAAATTACAGTGTTATAGTTTAAAGTCAGTCTCTCAGAATAGAAAGTACGTTATTTTCTTGTTTTATTTATTTAGCTAGCAAAAATTACCTTTGCAATGGTGAAAGCATCTTTAACTTGTAAATGAGTTTATATTGTTTCCCTATCTTTATTGGATAAATGAGGAAAAATCGGGGGAATAATTATGAAAGTAGGAGAGAATATTTTACTTTCTTGAAAATTCTTTTAAGATCTTTAAGTGAATAAACACAATTCTCACACAACAAATATTTTAACAAATACATCAGATAAGCGGAAGATTAAGTGACATAGTCTTTTTGGCTATCTATTGTGAGAGAAAAATCTACCCCGATTTTAGTAGCTTAAATTGTTACATTCTGATTAGGTTCTTATACCTGCCGCCCAAAAAAAGCAAGACTGATGCAGCAGTTATGCAGAGAGTTTCATTTCACAAAGCGGTTAAGCAAGAAATACGGGAGATAGTTCCTAAATCCATCCCCCAAGAATTCAGAGACTGGATTTCCTTTTCTTTTCTTTTCTTTTCTTTTCTTTTCTTTTCTTTCTTTTCTTTTTTTTTTTTTTTTTTGAGTTGGAGTCTCACTCTGTCGCCCAGACTGGCGTGCAGTGGCCACTCCCGGCCACCGCAGCCTCGACCTGCTGGGCTCCGGCGATCCTTCCGCCTCAGCCTTCCAAGTAGCTGGAACTACAGGCGCGCGCTACCACGCCCAACTAATTTTTGATTTTATTGTAGAGATGAGGTCTCACCAAGTTGTCCAGGCGGGTCTCGAACCTGCGGGCTCAGGGCTTAACCTTTTAATAAGAACATTTCAAGACAGGTGAAAGCAAAGGTTGCCTTAAGACCCAGCATCAAGATTTATAGAGCTTCATCTTGGATACCTTTTGTTGATGGAAGGCCATTAGATTACCAGGTAGCTTCAAAGCAAGGGGAAATACAACCATCCTTTTGATGGAAGAAATGGCAACAAATTTTCCTCTTGAATTTACCAGATTGTCTTCAGAATAAAGCTATTATTGAAAATATTAAGTAAAACAGAAGAAATTTATACAATTTGGTAATAATATGCAACTCAACTTTGTTGAGAAGATTTAGAATATATTTGGTCAATTGAATTTTATGATGTTATGTTCGTATTCCTATATTCTCAAGACTTCTTTTTTCTTTTGGCTCAAAATAAAAAGCTAGGTTATCCAGGACATGTTCTTTGCGTTTGCAAAATAGCTTGCTTCAGTAACTTCCTTATTTATTTACTTGTTCTTATTAAGTCTAATAGCAATGTTAAATCATAATATTTAGAATAATAATTATATATTAACATACTAGAAAGGTATTTCTGTCAAGATTAAAAGTGACTTTCTAAAAGTGTATATTAGCTCAGGAATTGATACACAGTAAAAATAGGAGTTTAAAGAAAAATATCAACATTTTGTATTACAGGTGGCAGAGTATACCATGTGAGAAAAAATTAGTAAGTACAAATATTCTGGTAATAATTAAAACTCAAGCTTCCATGTTAAATGCCTCTATCAAATATACGTCTTTAATTACTTTTTTGCTTTTCTTTAAAAATGTTATATATAATTTTTCTATCTATTAATAGTAGTGGTGATGAATTGTTGGGATGGACATTTGAGTATATATGTATATATGTATATTTTATCTTTTAAGCTCATTATAGGAAATCACCAATAACATTGTTATCAACTTATCTTTGCCTTTGTCTCAAAAGATGTCTTGTCCTAGACCTTAAAAATTGCTGTTTTTTAATCAAAATGGCTTTTTCAGATAAAATAACCAGATTTACGTTTATATGAGGTCATCATTTTCTACTTGCAGCAGTTGTGAAGTAGAATTATTATTTTTTAGTGATATAATTTACTTTGAAGTATACATTGCAAATGCACACAGTGATGTGTTTGCGCTCTGTGTATTCCTAGGCAGACATAGGTAAACCCAGTGTACAAAAATTTAATTTCTCATCAATGATACTCATGTGTTTATTATTACAATTTAATAGACTTACAAGCTAATCAGCTAGACTGCCACAGTTTCACATTTGCTGTTAGAAGATGGAAGACTCCTGTGTCAGAGACAAAGGACTATATTATTATGTTTGAGCAGATGACATGAGCTTCATATTCGTTCTTGTTCTTCATGCACCACAAATCCCAGGAAAGCAATGCAGGTGGGCCTAGAAGGTTGCTGTAATTGTTAATTTACATCACAGCTGAGGAATCCTGATATTAAGAAGCACTAAACTTTCCTAATAAGATGCCAGTAAATCTACCCAAACTTTGCCCAGAGGGAAGACGTTATCTTGATTAAACTTGAACGTACCAGCCTTCTGGTCTAAAGGGAGAGTCTGTCACTGTCTTACAGTCTTGTTTGTTGCAACAATATTCATGGAATTATACTCCAAAAAAAGGCTACCAGTGTCTCTGTTCACATTATGTGCAGAAATGTAAGAGGCTCATGAAGAACTATCTCTCAATTGTTACTCTTCAATTTAATACATGAAACGTGTTTATGTATACAAATGCATAATGTAATTATTTATTTTTTAAATGAGAATTTTATGAAGAGGAAGAACAATATAACTCATAAATTTAAAAACAACAACTCTAGATGTTGGCCTTTTCCTATTAAATGTATATGTCAGCCTGATTATCATAGAAATGAGATTTTGAAATATCTATCTTTATACTAGGACTTTAGTACTAAAAAAAAAAATGATTCTCTTATTAGTAGAACAGCTTTGAAATTCAATGAAATTTTTGTTTTAAATTGTGAGGTCCTGAGTTGAAAGTATTTTGACTCTGAATATTTGATTTGGAATCTCCTTATGGATATTAGATTGCCAGTCATAGTGTAATAGATCATAATTTATTGCCAATTAAACCCACTGACCACATAGACCAATTGAACTGTTGAGACAGGTTTTAAACTCAGTCAGTCTGATTCTACAATGTGTGTGGTAAGCAGCTATTCATTTTGTTCTTTTTCCATATATATGGTCTTAGTAAAAATAGGTCTACCATGTCACTCAGTCATGTGTTTAATTTGATGTGAATAATCCACCAGGGCAAAGTACTAACAATATCAGTTTACTTTCACTAGGTGATGGGGAAATAGTTGACCAATTAATTTTTTTCATTTTGCAAAAAACAGAAAGTGACAAAGATAACCTCAAAGCATGGATATTGATAAACCACAGTTAGCAAGAATGATTAAATGGTTCAGTTCTTTTACTTTATACGGTTTTCCCAGATTCTGAAATGTGACTCTTATGACTTAGGTTTACCAGCTGAAGCACATTTTGATAGCAAATGTAGAAAATGTAGCCAGTGATGAATGAATAAATTTTACCATCGGGAAAGATAAAAGTGAAATACTCTTGAAATCACCCACCAGTTTGCCGCCTTCTCTATTATGCTCATTTATACCTTAACCTCTGAGAGTAGAGACCATAAAATGAAGATATGAACTTACAAAACTGAATAAGCTAAAGGATAATTTTATGTATATATTTCCTGCTCATTAGGGAAATGTCTAGAGAGTTAACCTTTCATTCAGCCTTCAAACACTTGAGAAGAAGTTGCAACAAAGTCCAGTCCAGATGGGCTAATCTTCTATGATAAGAATAACAACATAGGCATCAGTGGAAAAGGAGAAAAAAAAATCTGATTATAAAGGCATCCTACCAGGAGCATGAGGGGTAAGAGGCAAATTCTTCTTTATGGTCTCAAATTAAGGTCTGTTCAAATTAGGTTCATTAAGAACACATGCTGCTTTATTGTTTGCCAAAAAATAAGTTCTGATCCAGTAACCTGAGAGTCCAAAATACTCAATTTTATTAAGATTGGGGAATAATAAAGAGAAAAATATAATCTGCCTCTCTTGCCATAAGGATGTGCTACTCTTTGCTCCATTGCTGGACATCTATATAAAAATCTAGATGGGACCCTAACCTACAGTATTATGATTCTGACATAAGAGACATAAGAGAAACTAAATCACTAACTCTAATCAAAAAGCAAAGAGATCCAATGGAATAGACCTTACTTCCTCAGAGATATCCCTGTTAGTACAAACACATAAGCAGCCAAAATAAGACTAGAACAAGCATGGCTGTGGTCAAACTTATACTTCATCTAATCAAAGACACTTCTATGACTGTTATTCTTCAAGCCAGATACCTCACTTGTATTTCCCTTGGTAGTCCATAACTGAAACATCTGCACTATTCTCTTTTCTCCATGACCTTTATCAGGTGTAAACATAACATTTAAATGCAGTATTTAATGACATACAGTTAGTCTTGTCCATCATTTTCATTGAATATCTCACCTGAAGTACAGACAGAGCTTGTACATATAAAGTTGAAGATGATAGGGATTTCACATTACAATTTTGCATATTATATAATGTAATTATGTTCTGCATAGGTTTGAGGAAATAGATGTGGAAGATCTCTCAAGAGATAGTATTTAAAATAAGTTTGAAGGTAGTATTGGGTTGTATGTACAGAAATGAGGAGACTATTTTATTGAAAGGTACTATCCTATATAAGGTACAAATGCAAGATATTGCAGCATAAGCTTTATAACATAGTAGATATCTCTTTTATTTACTAAAGTATTTCAAGAATAGACGCTTGTCTGATATGCAATAGACATTCAATAAATGTGTTGGGTGAAAGAAAGAATATGGTAAATTTTAGCAATTGCAATTAAGTTGATACTGTGGAAGTAGGTGTGCCAGGAACTAAGGCTAACTCTGCATGTACAGGCAACAGGAAAAGAACAGAAGACAGAATGTGATAGTGTGCAAATGTCCAGGGCTGTTTCATTTGTGGTTGCCTCTCATAAGTGGTAAATAAATATGGCTTTGTAGAGTACAGGTAGAATGTTTAAGACAGGGGAAATAAGACAAAAAAATAAAAGTTACTCTGCTTTCTGGTTTCCACAGATCTGGAAACTTTTCAAGGTCTTCAATGACCTGGGGAATAGTTTGAATTCAGAACAATTGCTTAAGAATCCATGTCACTTACGATGTTAATTCTATTATATCTGCCTTATCATTATTGGAGTCCAGAAAAAATGGAGCTCTTCATTATTTAAATGTGTGTGCATGTGTGTTTTCTTTTGTTTTTTGTTTTTGTTTTTGAGTTGGAATCTCACTTCATCGCCCAGGCTGGAGTGCAGTGGCACACTCACAACCACCCCGGTGTCGACCTGCTGGGCTCTGGCGAAACTTCCGCCTCAGCCTTCCAAGTAGCCAGAACTACAGGCATGTGTTACCATGCCTGTCGAATTGTTTGACTTATTGTAGATGAGATCTCACCAAGTTACCCAGACTGTTCTCAAACCCGTGGGCTCAGGCAATCCCCTCACCTTGGTCTTCCAAAGTGCTGAAATTACAGACTATAGCCACCACATCCGGCCACAAGTGGTTTTTCTAATTTAAGCAAAAAAGGTTCAACTGTGCCATAGCAAGGTATGTGAACTTATTCTTAAATTGATGAATAATTATAAATGATTTTAAGCATAAAATTGGTATACTCAATTTTATATTTTAGGACAGTGAATGTAACAACTGAGTAAAAACAAAATTAAGGAGAATCAATCAACATAGAAAAATGTTCATTCATGCATCCAATAGTTCATTGTTAAACAAAGGTATATTGAGCACCAGACAAATTTAAGAATCTCCTTGGCACAGGGATATAGGTATGCACAGGAAAAACTCTGTCTCTGTCTTTATGAGGTCTATCATCTAGAAAGGCAGAGAAAGAGTGAACCAATGAAAGCATAAAAGAATAACTTGAAGTCCTATCTAAAGATACAAAAGAAACATACGGTGAGATATAAATGTAAGTAAACCAGGTGGAAAGGAAGAAGAGCATCCCAGGCAAAAGGTTCAGAAAAGGAAAAGACCTAAGGGAGACAGAAATGAGCAGTATCCACAGAATTATAGGAAGATGGTGGGAAATGGTAAGAAATGAGACTGGAGAAATAGGCTGGGAAGAATTTAGGATTTTTTTCTAAAGTCATAAAAATACTATTAAAAGAAGGCTAAATTAGAGAAGGAAAAATACATGCATGTAGAGTCGTTTGTTAAAAGCTTAGACTGCCGGGCTCGGTGGCTCAGCCTGTAATCCCGCACCCTTGGGAGGCTGAGGTGAGTGGATTGCCTGAGCCCGTGGGTTCGAGACCCGCCTGGGCAGCGAGACCTCATCTCTACAATAAATCAAAAAATCAGCTGGGCATGGTAGCGTATGCCTGTAATTCCGGCTACTTGGAAGGCTGAGGTGGAAGGATCGCCGGAGCCCAGCAGGTCAAGGATGCGGTGGCCGGAAGCGGCCACTGCACTCCAGTCTGGGCGACCGAGTGAAACTCCAACTCAAAAAAAAAAAAAAAAAAAAAGCTTAGACTATGTTAGACAATGAATTTGTCAGAAGTCATAGAAAGCGGTTAAAACTATTTTGCGATTGAAATCAACATGCATGAAAATTGGTAATTGACTGACATGAAAACAGGTTGAAATTTAACTACGGTCATTTGGGGTTGGGTATTGGAAGAGGAGCAGAACTAATCATAGTGACGTGGGAACCAGAGGGTCAAATAAGCTATAGGAATTCAGAAGAAGGATACATAAATACAATCTTTTATTGGTAAATGTTAAGATTAATTAAAAAAGTAATATATGTAAAATCACAAGGAAACAGGGCCTCAGACAAACCCTGAAGTATAATAAAAAAATACTTCAATATGGAAGTCTAAGGAAGAGATATCCTCAAAGGTTCCCCAGAGAAAAATAAGTGTATACACACACACACAAAAAAAATACATTAAGGGAAAGAGACAGACAGAAACAGATTTCAAGAAACCAGCTCAAACTATTATGGAGGCTGGAAGATTTGGTGTCTGCAGTGAGGCAGCAGGTTGGAGATTCAGGTAAGAGTTGATGTTTCAATCCTGAGTTCAAAGACTGAAAACATAGACAGAATTTCTATTTTGCAGTCTTGAGACAGAATTACTTTTCCTTTGGGAAACTTCACTCTGTGTTCTTAGGGTCTTCAACTGATTGGATGAGAGCCATTCATATTACAGAGGGTAATCTAACTTAAAGTCAGTGGATAGTAACATATAAAATATATATATCTACAACAATTAGTCTGGTGTTTGACCAAGCAACTGTGCACTATAATCTAGTCAAGTTGTCATATAAAATTAACCTTGATCATGACAATAATAATAGAAGGAAACATGATATCTTAATCCACAGAAGCTAAGAATGAGTGTTTGAAGGGAAAAGTGGTAAAAATTGTTGAATACTCCTGAGAGGTCATGCAGCTCAAGTATTTGAAAACATCTTTTGAACTGACTCACATTAATGAGCGATACTTAGAGAACCAGAATAAAAAGATCAACACTGATGGTCAGGTTTACGAATGCTTATTTGGTAGAGTGTAGGGGACTTCAACAAATGATTAAAGATAATGATGGAAAGGAAAATCTCAAGGATAGTCCCTATAGTCTCTAAAGTTAGCTCTGGTCATTGGGGTAAATGTCACTCACTAAGCAACAAATCCAGGAGGTAGGTAGATATGAGAAGATAGTGGTTGCAAATATGTGTTCAAAATATATGTTTTAACCACTTGTGGGATATCTACTAAAGGTCAACTAGCCCTGGGAATTAATGAATTTGATAGAGAGATTTGCTAGATTGAAAAACAGGAGAGAAAAAAACTATTTTCTGGGGACAAGCATTAATGAATGGGTAAAAGAAAGGATACAGGAAGGTGAGGATGAACATCCTTCTTTTTGTTTCTGCTGCCGTATTGTGTCAGGAATTTTACAATACTTTATATATTGAAGCCCATATTATGGGTTAGTATACTACAAGAGACATAACACAGATTTAGATCAATGATCACCATAAAGCCTACTCAAACATTTCTCAGGGTCTACACTCGGTGTCACTTAGCAGTATGATGTAATCTGGCCTGGGAATTTCCAAGCCTGGCACAAGGATTACCAGATCTCCATGACAATGAATGTAAAAACCTTGTTTGCCTGAGAGGCAAGGCCATCTCAGCACAGAGGCAACTTGAACCTTAAGGCAAAGCTTACCTTTAGAAGAATAGCTTAAATTTTCTTTGTGGAAAAAACACCTGGTAACTAACTGACCCAGACTGCGTGCAGAAATAAGAAAGAGGGAAGAGTTCCCCCAATCTCTGAGAATGATCTCCAGACTGAGACCCTCCCAGTGAGGTGGTTATCTAACCCCTGACTTCTCCATATCTGGCCCATATCACCAACTTTTCCTGCTTTACACTTTGTAAGGGCACTGCCAGAATACACTGTCTGAATATCAGTTGGTGCCTAAGACTCATCTTTGATAGATTTGGACAGAAGGAGAAAAGTTGTTCCTTGGGAAGCTTGTCAGCCTGGACCACCGGAGAACATTGGAAGCAACAAGGTGATAGATAGCTGTTTATATTAGATTACAAACTGAACCTCTGAGAAATTACACAAGTCACTCAAATTGCTTGTTAAAAAAATAGCGGGAATTTTGCCAGTAGCATTAAGGTTACCTTGAAATAGATTGTCCTTGATTTGTTTTTAAAATTTTTATCTTAAAGTTGCCACATAAGTAAATTGCATGCCGATGAGGCTTGGGCTTCTACTGAGCCCCCCTTCCCACGGTAGTGAACATGGTACCCAGTGGGTTGTTGTGTGTCCCTTATCAACACTCCGTTCCCTCTCTCTGCTAGAAGTGCCCAGCATTACTTGTTCCCACCGTTGTGCTTGTGTGCTCAATGTTTAGGGCCCTCTTATGAGTGAGAACATGCAGTATTCAGTTTTTTGTTTCTGTGATGGTTCACTTAGAATGATGGTCTCCAGCATTAGTAATCTCATGGTACCCTAACACGGGAAGAGGAATGCAGAAGTTTTAGTGAGAAATAAAAGGAAGGAGAAAGAGGTAGGAGATATTTGAAGCATGAGAAGAATTTAACTGACCATTGCTGTGTTTGAAGATAAAAAAGAGGAAACCACAGCCTAGGAGTGAGGGTGGACTCTGGAAGCTGGGAATGGCACCCACCTGGAATAACCAGCAAGGAAATAAGCACGTGAGTCCTATAACTTCAAGAAACTATATCCTGCCAACAACCCGAATGAACAAGTGAATAGATTTTTCTCTAGAACATCCAGAAAATGATGCAGCTTTGCCAGCTCTTTTATTTTAGCTAAGTGATACTTTCAGAACTATGAGATAGTAAGCATACATTCTTTTAAGCTACTAAATTTGTAGTAATTTGTTATGGCAGCAATAGAAAATTAATATACTTGTTTTTAGGTTATTTATATGAACAACATGTTATACTTATGATATCCTAAATGGTAGACAGAGGAAAAATTAGTATTTTAATTAGTATTAAAATATGAGTGCTGACTGACACAAACTGACAAACATCCTACTCCTATTTTGTTTATATTATATTATGTGTGACAATGCAAAATGCATAATAATGCAAAACTACCTGACATGAACCCACGTTTAATACTGATGTTGTAGCAGAAATGTTATTGAATTGAAGGAATCTATAATTGTTTGTTCTAAAGTTTTAAAGAACAACCAAAACAGCAGTTTTAATAATCAAGATCACACAATTTTTTATGGTGTATAATTTATCATGTCTAACAGATTCTCACTAAAATGAAATAATGCAGTCAATTCTATTTTCTAGTAATAAGACGTTTTTATTTTACCTTTAGGGTTCTTGGGCCAATTTACCCAAGTGTAGATTGAAATGAACTTCAGGTCCTCAGATTCTTAGACCTATAATACCAAAGTCATTTTCTACATATAATATGTTGGCCTTTTTTCTTTTCATTTATTTTCTGTGGTTTATATTATTTATATCTTACTTGTTCAAAATGAAGAATACTGGTTACTTTTTATTAGGGAAATAAACCATTGCTGAGGAGAAGATGATATACAGAATACTAGCTCATTTTAGTCCATTTTTTGGAATTATACTATGAAATTGAACTATGTGAAGACAGATTAGTTGAAGTTGGTCTTCACTGTAACATTAATAGGACAAGAAATGGCACTAAATGTTAATATTAAAGGTTCAGAATGTTTTCACTGCAGGCTATGAAGTCAACATGATTTAGCTTTCACTTTATTTTCAAAACCACCAGAACTTTAAAACATTTAAAGAGTGTGTTATTCTCTCATTTATAGAAACAACGATGCCCTGTTATTTTTGTTCTTTGTGGATACTGTTTTCAATATTTTTGGTTTTGATCTCATCTTTCCATTGATTTATTTCTTATAGACAAAATAAAAGAGATATAAAAATAATCTTATCCTTTTTCTTTCAGTTGGTACAAATCAAGACATGAGAAAATACATAGTTTATTTTAAATGGTAGATATTATCTGACATCACAAACAAAATGTTAAATGGAATTTTGGCTTTCCAGAACAGGCATAACAAAGTTGTTTTCATTTTTGCCCCTAGTTCTTCAAACACTATCATACATAGCCTTATTGGCTTCTTTGTTCAGAGTAGTTTACAAATAAGTTTGTTGGTTATAACTGATCTATTTTTCTGTTATGTTTTTTGAATTTATAATAAAAATTTGGAATATGACTCCTTCCTCAAATAGTTTGCCATTAAGATCAAGTGAAGTGTACAGATTGCACTTCGTTATAAAATTAGGTCTTGTGTAGTTGAGAATTTATCATGTCTTTCAAACCCAACACCCTCCCCTCAAAAAAATTAAAGAAGTAGATAAAACAAAAGAAACAACTGAGTTTTTCTCAGAAAAGTTACTGACTTGAGCTAGCTCTAATTCAACACATCATTGACACCTAAGCAAATAGTTACCATAGCACTGATTACAGGACATTGGGAGGTGATGCTAAATGTCTATCTTTCTCATCTGCCTTGACTAGGTCATATTTGTAGCTTTTGAAATGTTCTTTGAATCTTTATATTTAGCATAAATCTACCCTTAAATTATATCCTCAATATATATTTTTGTAAAGCCTCACACTATTCTAAGCTAAGGGTTAGGGTGAAATTTGAACCACAGGTTTAGCAGACTCCTTCAGACGCATGTGTCTCTGGAGAGCAGGATGTTCTACAATCCAATATGTAGATTGTTGTCACCTTCATTGTCTTGGATTTATTGATCTCTTTAGGTCTAATGCTCTTCTTGTGGAACTTAGGTCATGATATCAAGTGTCTCTGGTCCAGTTCCACATTCATGTCAAAAAAAATAATGTCCTAAACTCAATTTCTTTGTCCAAAAACACAGATAGTTCAAGAATTTGGACAACATTTGATTCTGCTTGTTCCTAGTAGCTCCTCTACCAAAATAGGTATTCAGTAGTTAACTTTTAGATGGAAGTTAGGAGCATAAGAGGGGGAAGTCATCTTCCTGGAATCAATTCTCCTTTTTCAATCTGTCAGCTCCCTTTAATTGTTTTATAAAAGAATGTCCTGCATTTACTTCCATCCATTTTTGCAATTTATGAAACCCGGTTAAATACATCTTTTATTTTTTTATTTTTTATTTTTTATTATATTTGCCGTATATATTATATATATATATTATATATATATATTGTATATATTATATATATATTATATATATATATTATATATATTATATATATATTTTCCGTATATATTATATATTATATAATTTTATGTTTATAATTATATATTTTTTATTTTTTATTATATTTGCCGTATATATTATCAATTTATGCATAATAGCAACACATTTCGGAGTGATTTGACCAGTTTTAACTAAGGAGGAAACATCAAAACCTTGTAAGTAATATTCTATATTTATAGCCACCACCACTGCATTTCAGTTTTTCAAAGGAAGTTCAAGAATAACGGAAGGAAAGAAACTGCAATCAACTCTGTGCTTATGAAAGAGACGATAAAGTCCTTATGACTTATAGAAACTCATGCTTTTCCACAAGGAATCCTGAATTCTTGAAATCTTCAACCCCCTTACTAATTTTTCGACTATCTTAAATCAATTGAGAAACGTCCACCTTTTGTCTGACCACAACATTTGCAACATTCCCTCTGCCTGAATGTCTTTTGCTAGCTAAGCTATCTGACCAGTTTCCTGTAAGCCTCAAAGTTGACTAGGATCAAGTGTAGGCAAGGGAAAAAATAAGACATTTAGAGGCCTAGCTGACAAAGAAAGAAATCAATTGTAAGTGAATCGTCCAGAAACTAATATCTGGTAAATAGAGCTTGAAAAATAATATTAAATTAAAATAATAAAGAGTTTTCAAGAAAATTTAGAAACCTATTTCCTAAGTATTGCTTATAACAAAGAGGAAGAGGCTATGAGTACAAAATGTAATGAGTGATTTAATTCAGTGGTCAGAAATGTTGTCTGTAAAGATCCAGAGAGCAAATATTTTATTCTTTGCAGTCCATATGGTCTCTACCGTAGCAGTACAACTTTGAGGTAAGCAGTCAGACAGTACAGAAAAGAGTAAGCATGGCTGTGTTCTAATAAACTTTTTTTGCCCGAATAAGCAGGGAGCTAGAGTTGAGATGTAGATGACCAACCTCTGATCTAGATAAAAGAGAAATGTATGTATCAAAACCATGAAAATTCTGAAGGAAAACAAAACACAAGAATTTTGGAGACCTGAATCAAGAAATCTTACATGCTAATATAAAATATTTCAGAAAGTAGAGTAAAAGCAAGATCTAATATTGTTTTAAAGAGAGACATATGTATGCAGATTGACTTTATCAATAAAAATGATGTATTAGGGCTCTCAAAAGAAACAGAATCAAGAGTGTATGTAAGTATGTGTGTATGTATATCTGGAGATTTTTTGTACAGCATAGTGCATGTGATGAGGAAATATGAGGAGATTTATTATGGGAATGGACTCACGTTACTATGGAGGCAAGAAGTTGCGTAATCTGCCATCTGCAAGAAGAAAAGAAAACTTGGCATTGTAATTCAGTTTGAGTCTGAAAGTCTGAGGACCAGGGGAGTCAGTGGTGTAACTCCCGGTCCTAGGCTGAAGACCAGAGATCCTGAGAACCTAGAGAGTGAGGGGAGGAACTGCTGTAAGTCCTTTAGTTTGTCCTGAGAACCAGGAGTTCCCATGCCTAGGGTAGTAGAGATCAGTGTCTCAGCTCTAGAGAGAGAGGATTTCATCTTTCTACACAAGTACTCAACAGATTGGATAGTGTTAGTGAGGGCAGGTCTTCTTTACTCAGTCTATTGATTCAAATGTTAGTCTCTTCTGGAAAGACCCTCGTGGACGTTCTCAGGAGTAATGTTTTACTAGCTTTCTGGGCTTCCATAGTCCAGTTGAGGTGACATATAAAATTAGTCATCACAAATGGAAATTTGAAAGGAGAGGAAGATTTTAAACTAAGAGATAAGGGAAATAAAGGATGAAATGTAGCCGGGCTCGTGGCTCAGCCTGTAATCCCGCGTCTTGGGAGGTTGAGGTGAGTGGATTGCCTGAGCCCGCGGGTTCGAGACCCGCCTGGGCAGCGAGACCACATCTCTACAATAAATCAAAAAATCAGCCGGGCGTGGTAGCGCATGCCTGTAATTCAGGCTACTCGGAAGGCTGAGGTGGAAGGATCTCCGGAACCCAGCAGGTTGAGGCTGCAGTGGCCAGGAGTGGCCACTGCACTCCAGTCTGGGCGACCGAGTGAGACTCCAACTCAAAAAAAAAAAAGGATGAAATGTGAAAAATCCCGTGCCAATCGCATAATACATTTGCAATGCAAAGTGTAAGGCATTACTTGACCAATATATGATTTGAAGAAATATGTTATTTGTAGAAATTATACAGAAGCATTCTGTATTTTTCTTCTTTGGGTCCTGCCTAGATAATCTCTGTACAACAGCTAGAGATCTTAGAAATTGTAAATAAAATAAGGTTATTGCTCCACCCCAAACCATCCATTTTTTTTAAACCATTTTACTCAGAATAAAAACCAAATTTTTTTCTCTCTTTTTAAAAAATTTATTTATTTATTATAAAGATGTGGGGTACAATTCAGGGTTAGGTATACAAACATTGATCACGCAGGTACCCTTGTTGATGAGGTATACCCCTCCCTCCCCTAGCAATTTCCCTCAACTGCCAATCCCACCCCCTTCTCCTGACAGTTTTCCACTACTGCCAATTGCTTTCCTATAGCATTGTAATTGTTTAAGGTCACCTTATGAGTGAGAACATATGAAACTCAGTTCTTTGTTTCTGTGATAAATCACTGAGTATGATGGACTCCAAATCCATCCAATTTGCTGCAAAGTCATATATTTGTCCTTTTTTATGACTGCAATAATATTCCATTGTGTATATGTACCACATTTTTTTTTATCCAGTCCAGCTTCGATGGGCAACATGGTTGGTTCCGTGTTTTTGCTATTGTGAATAGAGCTGCAGAAGACATACATGTGCAGGTATTTTTATTATAGAATAATTTGAGTTCCTCCGGATATATTCCCAATAGAATTACTGGGTCATATGGAAGGTCAATTTCTAGTCCTTTCAGAAATCTCCAGACTGTTTTCTAGAGAGGTTGTACAAGTTTGCATTCCCACCAGCAATGTAGAAGCGTTCCTTTTTCTCCACATCCTTGCCAGCACCTGTTGTTTGTTTTATTAATGATGGCCATTCTTACAGGGGTTAGGTGGTATCTCAATGTGGTTTTGATTTACATTTCTCTGATGATTAGTGAGGCTGAGCACTTTTTCATGTGTCTGTTGGCTGCCCATATATCTTCTTTTGAAAAGTGTCTATTCATGTAAAGACCAAATTTTAATGCCTTCAAGTTTCTTTCATACTCCAGTCCTGAGCCATCTTGCTGAGGTCAACTTCTGCAGTGCCTTCACTCACTATTTTCTGTTAATATCCAGCTTAGGTCAGTTGTTCTTCTGCCTCAGGGTCTTTGCACTTCTTGTTATCTCTGCCTGGACTTCGCTTCAGCCAGGAAATGCACAAGTCTCTGATATTTCCACTTTCATTAGATCTTTGTTCAACTATTATCGTAGCAGAAAGAAGTTACTCAAACATCTATATGAAAAAATGCCTCTGATTTTTTAAATTTTCACAGTATGACCTAGAACATCATTCCATGAGAGTAAAAACTTTTCTGCTTTTTATTTTTAAACAGAGCCTAGAACATTCATGCGTTATTTTCCTAGACTGCTGCTGTAGCGAAACACCATAGATTGAGTAGCTTAAAAAAGAGAAATGTGTTTTCTACAATCTTAGAGGCTGGAAGTGCCAAATCAAGTGTATGTAGGAAACAGTTGATTGGGTTGTTTTCTGGGGGAGAGCTCAATTCCTGACTTTCAGATAGCTGTCTTCTTGCTGTGTCATGTGTCATCATATGGCTTTTCTTGGTGTATTGGCAAAGAGAGAGAAAAAGCTAAAGATAGGAAGATAGAAAGAGAGATAGGGGAAGAAAGAGAGAGAGTGCAGATGGCTTTTATGATAAGGACAAAAATCCTATAAAAATCAGACCTCAATTTTTATGACCTAATTTAACATTAATTACTTTCTTAGAGACCTTGTTTCCTAATACAGTCATAATGGGGGTTAGGGCCTCAACATATGAATTTGGGATGGGGAGGCAGAAACATTCAATTCATTATAATAGCAATACTTTAAATGAGCAATGATAGAAATGATGGGATTGAATAATTGGTGCTAATAAAAAATATTGGAAAAGAGGAGACATAAAGTAAAAGCTAGTCAAGATTATCATTGCCTATCTAGATTATGATCACTGGGAAAGAAAATTATACAGAACTAGAAGGAAAGGTGTAGCAGAAATTACTAATAAATATGGAAAATAAATAAATAAACAATAAGGTGATCAAATCAGCAATGAGACAAAATAATAACAGGAGAAAAATCACAGTGTAAAATAAATAATAAATCTAAAGTAAGATTAAAAGCAAAACAATGTTATGTGAGATGCAGGTGCTCATTAGTAAATTCCTCTAAAAAGTAAAAAAAAAGTCATATTAGTTTAAAAAACACTCAAGAATACATTATTTATAAGACATTTAATGAAATAAAATAGTGAAGAAAAATTAAAGTGAAGAGCATTGCCAAAACAGGTATTCTATAACCATAACCGGTATGATTCACAAAGAAGCTATGCAGCCCATCATAAATCACAAAACTACATAAAAGCTGAATGTGTAGAGGGCAATAATATGATGTACAATGCTAATAAGTTATAATTAGTCAGATATTTTAGTACATTTCTTTCAGCATTAGATTGATGGAATAATTCCTAAAGAAAAGAAAATAATTGAAAAATAAAATGTATAATTAATCAACTACAATAAAATTGAACATGCAACTATGACTAAATTTAATTTTGAGGTCAAATGTGTTTGTCATTAATCAAACAATTACCATCTTTCAGTTAGTTCAACATGATATCTTTCCAAAAGCAAATAATTTTCCAAATATTTAGAGTCATTCTTAAATGTCAAATATGCACTTAATAAAAAGGCATGAAAAATAAAACAACTTTAAAATTCTATGAATGGGTGTATTAGTCAAGGTTCTCCAGAGAAACAACACTCATAAGATATATATAATGTGTATTTATATATATGAAGAGATTTATCATGAAGAAGATTATGAAGACTGAGAAATCCCATGATTTGCTCTCTGCAAACCAGGAGCCCAAGAAAACTAATGACCGAGTTTCAGTTCAAGCCTCAAGGGCTGGGAACCTAGCAAGTCAATGGTATAAATCCTTGCTCGAGGACGGAAGACTGATGTCCAAGTTCATCAACCAGCCAACAACAGGGGTGAAGCCCTCCTTTCTCCGTCTTTTGCTCTACTTAAACCCTCAACAATTTGGATTAAGAAATCCACATTAGGGAGGACATTTTATTTTAATGAGTTCAGCAATTGAAATGATAATATCACCTGGAAATACCTTTAGAGATATATCCAGAAATGATGTTTAATCTGGACATCCCCTAACACACTGAAGTTGAGCATAAAATTAAACATCCAAGTTGAGCATAAAATTAAACATCATATGGATGACTACAAAACAATCTCTTTTATTTAATACTTACTCATCATTAATAGTTATTTCAATAAAGGATATTTGATAACCCTAAATAGTATCTATGATATATGTTTAAATAGATGCATTAGGTAGGTTATGAGATAATATAAATTCTAAGTGTTCATAAACAGCCAAAAAGATTTGCATTAAGTATTAGCTTCCAAGGATTGCCTTAACTAAGAATCACAAATTGGGTGGCTAACAACAAGATTTTTTCTTCCAGAATTCTAGAGGTTAGAAGGCTGAAACCAAAGTATTGGAAGAGCCATGTTTCTCTGAGTCCAAGAAAATATGATTTTCTTGCCTCTTCCTAGCTTCTGGTCATTGCTAGCATGCTGTGGCATTTATTGGCTTGTAAATCCACCACTACAATCTCTGCCTCCATTGTCATTGGCTGTTCTTCCTCTGTGTCTGTTTGGACCTATTCTAATACTGAGTGACCTCATGGTAACTTGATCCCATATGCACAGATCCTATCTATTTCCAAATAAATTCACATTAACAAGTACAGGGATTTAGACTTTAACATAGTGTTTTGGAGAAAATTATAACAGTTATTAAAGGTGTTGTTTCTGGATGATGGATCTTATGAGTAAGATGTCTGCATTCTCTATATGTGCCTAATCATGAGTTGCAAAATGTCGACAATGAATGTAAATTAATGTAAGAATTGAAAATGGATTTCTAAAAGCAAATTTAAAGGGATGTTATTTGAATAAGGCTCCTTATCTTCTATTACTTATTTGTAAAGTTATACAGATGCTTTCAATATATAGAGAGGAGGTAGGGAGAAATATGGTAAGCATGCAATTAATATCTGCATTGACTCTCAGTGCATATCACTCAAATCCCATTTCTTCAAAAAAAGAAAAAGAAACTCAAATTTTCCACATTTAGCACGTTCTCATTTAAACAAGGAATAATTATGACCTTGCTTATGAGTTAAGAAGCAGTAAAGGACAGACTTTAGGGTCTATTTTTCTAGATTCTCCCTTTATAAAATATAGAAGATATTCTTGCAAGTTGCCATTTTTAAGCCTATTGTTTAAAACATTTTAAGGTTGTTTTAGTTTTCATGCTTTTTTATTAAGTGCATATTTGACATTTAAGAATGACTCTAAATCTAACGTTGTCTTGAGCAGTTTCTTTGAATCATAGAGTGTGATTAAAATGCATAATTGTAAAATTGGAAACAGCCCTTTTCTTTTCATGAAAAAAGGTCCATTTTTAAAGTCTTGTTTACTATTTCTCCATATTTTGGCTTTTAGACATGAACTGTTTTCCTCTGAAGATAAGTACTATTAATTGAAAGAAACAGTCTAATTTTCAGATCCAGGAGAGGCAAACTGTCTTTTTTGGTGGTATGGTTTATAATTTTACTGTATTTAGAGACTTTCAATGAAAAAGAAGCAATAAAGGAAGATAATGTAAGGGGATTAATGTTTTTCCAAATACCAGAGGCCAGATTACAATCAAGGTTTTATACATTTAGTTAATTAATGCTTGAAAACAGTCTTAATTTATGTGAAATTTAGAGTACTCTTTATAGGTTAGACACATGTAATTGCCTCTAGTATGTATATTCATCTTGATGCATAATTTGCATGGCTTAGAATGAAGACATGATCTGGAAAAACATTAGGCTTCAAAAAGTTTTGTTAAATGTCCATATCAATCTAAGAAACTTACTACTATTTATCAATTAGATAAAGTATAATTGATGTTAGCATCATATTAAATATCAGTAAACTACTTACTATTTAGAGAAGACACAATAGAGGTAAAAATAAATTTCTTTTCAGAAAAGTTTAACAAGGTCCTATTGTGTTCCATAAACTGTCAACAAAAATAAAACTCAATTATTGCTTTCAAAAAGTATACTTGTTTTTGTAGGATAAGATTTGTTTAACAACAATTAAAACACTTGTTAAGACAATGGAACAATGTCGAGAAAACAGATGTGTGTACAGAAACTTTAATACTTTTATACTTGAAAGAGTTATACACTTGTCTTGCTTACTCTAGTCTTCAGTTTTGGTATCAGAAATGATAGCTAATGAGTTATCTAATTTAGAGATTATCCAGAAGAGCTATTCAAACTAAGGTAAATTCTGGAAGTTTCTATCCAAGGGATAAACTACTTTCTAATACATTCATGGTGCCTCCTTCCTCACCATGGTGAATGAAATTCTATTCATATTCTGTCATGTTGTTAATTCTGCTTTCACTTTGATATTTGAATAAGAACCAAGAAAGTCTTTTAGACTTATCTATCCTGTTAGTATCTTTCTATGTTAACCTTAAAAACCTTGTTGGTTTTCAACACTTTTGAAAGAATAACTTTAATTCATTTTATACTTCCACACTTTGAATGCCTCACTCTGAAATTAACAAAGCTGTCCTCAATTTTTTTGGTTTCTCCTTGAAAGATAACTATGTTTTTCTTTCATCTAACAACTGTTTTAGAATTTAATTTATCTCTATTTAAACTCACACCATTTCCCTTTCCAAAATATTCAACCATACTACTCACCCTCTCCTTTCCTCACCAGGATTAAAGTCTGGTGTCACATCATGTTATGACCATAAAAACCTCAAACTAAAGTTTAAACTTCATTTTTCTGACAGCAACTTCAGTAAGCAGAAAAGAGAGAGAAAAGGAATGAACAGACAGTCCTCAGGCAGAAAACTTCACACTCTCAGTTTCTTTTCACATGCAGAATTCTGAAATAGACAATTTGTTTTAAATGTTGAGACTGTCATCTTTATTTCTCAAGACTTTAACAGGATGTTAATATCATTTGGAGGAAGAAGAACCATAAGGATACCAGAAAAAATTTCAGGATGCGATCACATTGTGAAAGGACCTATCATGACTTGCCTTCCCTTTTGACAGGAGCCACCATGGCTTTCCTATGATTCTGATCAATAGTCAGTCCAGAATATTCCACTGTCTTAGATCATACGCTAAACTGGTCTGCCTGTAGAACTTCCCGGTTACCCCTTTTTTTTGTCATTAATATTTTATCTTCAAGACTCCATCAGAAGATTGGATGTTCTGTTTTCTTTTCCATGTTCAGTCAAGTTAGCATAGAATTCAGTCCTTGAATTCTGGGAAAGAAGTTTCACTGCTGGTCAGTTTTGTTATTATAGTCCTGCTTTATAAAAATAGATTTTTACAAAAAAGGAATTGATGTACAAAAGATAGCCTGAAACTCTATGAGTTCTCAAACACGTGTGTTTATCTCTAGTCAAAACACCTAGTGAAGGGAACTAAAGGCAAGTAAGTGAGGTGCTCTTGTGTTTCTCTCCTGAGTCACTTAAAATCATCTTGTCCCCATAGGATTCTAAGAGAGCATCACCTGTCTCAAGTTGATGCAGCAAAGTTTAGACCCATGAGGATGTCTCAATAAAGAACCAGAATAATGAACTCAAAATGCAAAGACTTGTGTTTAATGGTCTACTAAATATGTATAATTGAGTAATTAAAGATATTAGCTTGACTGTATGAATTTGCTGATTTTAGAGATCAAAATAACTTTATACATTTTAAATTAGTAGATCAAAAATGAAACCACTTTTTAGAATAAGTCTGGATGGCAAAAACTTGAGGATTGAGGAATTATATGTGTTTGGAATCCTAAAATGGCAAAAAACGTTACACCCACACACACACACACACACACACAATTTCTGTTTTAATATACATGCAATTCTACTTAAATTTTTGTAGCCATCTTCAATTTACAGATACAATTTTTGTTTCATATAAAAAGAGTTTAGAGTACTATAATTTTACGTAATCTTAGATGCTATTGCTTGTAAAATGCTACTTTAATTTGTGCATTAAAATAGAAAGAAAACTATTATTCTTTTTATTAGAGAACTAGACTTTTAGCGACACATTTCTTGAAAGATGGATCCTCTATTTTCCCAGGATGTGTTCCAGATGTTGACTCCCATTGTCACATTTTTGAATTTGGTATACTTCCTTGATCAGAAGGGAAGCATGTGTATCTAAATAGTTCGAATTTAGGTCAATTAGTTTATAAAAGAGTAAATGTATATTAAAGAGAAACAGATATCAGCTTAAATAGAAATTTAGATTTGAGATTGTTAAGAAGGCACTACATTATAAGAAGTAGGTAAATTTAGAGAAAAATTAAAGATAAGACCAATACTGGTTCAAGATAATGCTAAGTTGGGCAATCAGTTGGACATACACATTGTAACCTTGATACACATAGTGTGATAAACTAAGTTGACAAATAAATGCTGAATTGAAAATAAAAAAATTATTTAGTATTCTCAGCATCTAGCTAAGAAAAAACAGAAGGATAATGTTTAGAGCTGTAGTATCAGGATCAATTTAAAATAGCTAAATTTTAATGAAATAAGTGAAAACATGTTTCAGCTATATACTGTATATAACAATATAAAGTGAATAAAAGGCAAGAGTTCTTCTGTCCAATTCTCTGGTACTAGAACATGTGTATATAAATCTTATGAATGGAATTTTATATATACATATACATATAATTATCACAAATTAGAGCTAATTAAAATTATTATGTGAACTTTGGAGATTAATTTCTTTTTGTTTTTGTTTTTTTGCTTACTCCCCTTGCCCTAATTAACAGGCAGATAATCAGATAGATTTCTGCTATTCTTCTCCAATATTGAGTAGGTTCCAAAAAAACCAAAAGATAAAACCTATCACCTTCTAAAATACCATAACAATAAGTTTTCAAATAAAAACCATCAACTATTTTTTTCTTTTCTTATTTTAAAGATATAGGGTACAATTCAGAGTTAGATATACAAATGTTCATTATGCAGGTGACAAATTTTTTTAAAAATTTACATTGGAAAAGTAGTTATAAAGCTATTTAAAATGAACAATTTTAAATGAATATAAAACAGAATACCAATTTAACTGAATGTATGGGATTAGTTTTGTTCAGTTTTGTTTTCCATAAGAATGAAACAAGCCTGCAAAGAAAATGTTGCAATTCATTCACAGGTACTTGTAGTGTTGTTTTAGTATTAGTATTGTGTCTTGGTATTACTCACTATTTTTGGAAATATTTTGTTGTGATTACATTGTTTAAAAATAAAATTGCTACAAAATAGAAAGTGATGCTTTTATGACGAAATATTAGGCAAAAAGCCTAAAATGGGAAAGACATAATTAATCATGTTACTGTGACCCATGCCTTTAAATAAAATTTAAGATAAAATAATTTATCATATTTTTTATGCCCACAGAATGACGTGTCTTCAGATGGGACAAATGTAACATGCAATATGCATATCTATATTAGGGTGCCTAATGCCATCATTCAACTAAGAGGGACAGTGAGTTTTAGAGAAACCATGAAACACATGTCTGGCAGGGAAAATAAAGTGTGAGTTTGTGACACTTTGTTATTCCAGAAGACAGAGTATTTAAAAATAACTATAGTGACCTAACAAAAACACACTGGATTAATCAAGTTCCCACTGGAAAAAAATTGCAACATTTTGAATTTCAGAAAGAAAATAATGGCTATAGTAGTCTAAACACATTGATTTTATGACCAGCATAAACCTCTAATAGTACACACACAAAATAAAATTGAACAAAAATCATCCTAAATAATATGGTTAAAATAGAATATTTTATTCTTTAATCTTGTTTCTTGATAATATTGGTAATCTTGACCCTTTCTGTAATGGCATTCAGGACATATTACCACAAAATATGTTACCTTGTCCTTTGAAAAAATAGTCAAAGCAGGAAAGTCACTTTCACCATTTCTTCATCCTTCTCCCTTCAAGGAAGATCACTGACATTTTCAGCACTTCTCCTCTGAAGCAGCCTGCAATATCCTCATTCAAGAGTTTGTCCTCCCTATCCACTGAGGAAAGAAACATTCTTATCTCTGAAGACACAAGGACAGAGAGAAGAATCTGAACAAACAAGTATTGCCAAGTTCCACCCAGTTTATTACCATTAGATAAAACCCCCTTTGTCTAATCACACTTCTCTTTCATCAAACCTAAGCGTGAAAGTACATCAGTTTCCTGTTTCTGTCGGGTCTTCAATTTCTTATAACAATTTCTGTGTCATTTAAAGCTTATATTAAGTAAATGTGTATGCTCCTGTTTTTTAAATCTGTCTTTTGTTAGGCAAACCTTAGTGATGAAGCAAGCATTGGGTGAGGAAATACATTTTGTATTCCGTACGTCTTTATCAATTAAAGATAACTTCAGTTGAATTACATTTTTGATCCAAATATATCAATAGAATAACACATTAGCTGTAAACACAAGTCAAAACCATCTGAATATATAATATAGAATCTAGTGTTTATTTTCTTAAAAATTAAAATCATTATTTTTATACAGATATAACAATGCTCATATGTTAAAGGTTTTATTCTACTCACAAATCATTGAGAAAGCCATGCAGATGTTATAACCAACTGGTCCAAAAGACAATTCAAAGAACAGATAAGTATATAGATCAGTAGTATTGAAACGAATATGCAAGTAGAGAAAAATCTGCTTTTTTCATAGTGTAGGAGAAAAGACAGTTTACCTTTATAGGACAAAATTTGCATGTTTATAATTAAGAATTATGTCTCATCAGTTAAAAAAATAAAAATTAAAGTTGAAGATTCAAAAAATTGTCTTGCAATTTTTTCAGTTATCTACAATTTTCAGGGGTACAAAATAGCTCAAAATAATGAAATATTAGACTAAGATAACCTGCACGGTGTCTTTTAGAAATAAAAAACTTTATATAAAATTACTATTTTCTTGTTTATAATTTTTTATAATGCGTAATTCATAAAAAAATTTTAATATTCAAAATTTAATAAGTTTTAAATAAAACTCATATAAAATATAGTCATAAATTTGAATATCTCATCAATTTCAGAGGTCTTTAGAATTAAATCAAAAATGCATTTACATATGTTAACTCTAATTTAAAATTCAATTAGTTATTTACCTGGGTGAAAATATGAAAATCCTGGGAGTAAACAGGTTAATAAATAGACAACAGAACTTCGAGATATATAATCCACAATATGTATCATTTTGCATTCATAGGGAAAGTTACATTTTTATATGAATATGTGTAATGTGTAAGAAAATTTAGACCATTGGATAAACAGCTTTGTAACCTCAATTCAAAATGTACAAGCACATATTTAATGTATCATAAAGATTTAAGTTAAAAATTGCATCTTTCACATTATTGCACCTTCAGTTTACTTGTTCACACATTTAACAATTATTTAATACTGAGAAATTTTTAAGTCAAACAATGAAAATATATAAGAGCCAAACATAATTCAATAGTCACCTAATAGTTTTTGCTTAAATTGCTAAGCTTCTAAGTATTAAAAAAATAAATAAATCAAGCTGAGTTCAGAAGTCTGATGGAAGGAAAGCTGTTCAGCTCCTTGAATGAGTTTTAGTTTAGAGAAAGAAAGAATTATCCTATGAAATTCAAATTAGATTGAGTGAAAACCAACATAGGAGTCTCTGAGACCTGTAGTGGAGACTTATCTTTGGACTCCTTAGATGGACTGAGAAATCAATCAGAAAATACTTCTCATGGTATTCTTAGAAAATTTTACTTTGTAATTGTCCTAGTTTAATGTAGTCTTGTAAGGAGACAATGTTTTCCATTTTCCGCACACCCACGTCCATCTCAACTGATTTGTCTTTCAATATGGTGGCAGATGGCTACCATCCCTTGTCTTAACACAACCAGCAATCCAGTCTATTTTCTTTAAATCCAATGCTAATTTATCTATAGCTGGATCATAGCAAATGTTGCAAATAATCCTATATATTGGAAGACTCAAAAGGAGTCACAAAGTAGCAAATGATAAAGACCTACTCACTGCTACCTTGTTATAAGTACCCTTATATATTAGTGTCATACACTGATGTGTCTCCCTTAATACAAGATATTCTGACAAGTATGAAAAATAGTCCTCAGAAAAAGCCTTTCATAGCTTGCTCAAGTCACCATGCCCATTCTTCCTGTGTCATGAAATCACCTACCCCACATTTCTTTTGTGCCAAAAGGGAATATCATAAATTGCCTTCACAAAGCCTCTGTAAAAGAGCATATGTGAACTCAATAATGGTGTTATTTTGTCAGAAGTATTGTGGTACTCTGCTTTTGGAATGAACTTCAAATCCCATGTAACAATACTTTTCATATTTTCATTGAAAACAAAAGATTGGTTTTCAGAGTAGAAATGATTGTCCAGAAAAGCCTAACTTGATTTCAAGTAAATTTGTTGTGTCAGAATAATAAAAATTATCTTTAAAAAATGACAGTAAAACAAGTGACCTGATTTTTTTCTTGCTTTCTAAACTCAAAGGTAGGTCTTCTATTTCCAATTTTATAAAACTTTTATGATTTTAAACATTTTCTACTTTATATTGACTGTCTTACTTTCATTGCAGAGTGTATGAAGTATTATTTTTCAGGAACCAATATTATTAAATCCAGTTTGGGGATAGTTATTTAATCTGTGTTATATATTTCTTTACCTATTATAACTATTTCTCTTTAATCTTGAAAATGGTCTTCAAACAGTTTTTTCTTTTGGCTTGGCATGGTAGCTCACTCCCAGTATTTTCAGAACTGAGGTGAGATAAATGTTTGAGCCCAAGAATTTGAGACGAGCTTGAACAACATAGTGAGATCTCAACTCTCAAAAAAAGAAAGAAAAAGAAAGAAAGAGAAGAAAAAAGCAGCTGGACATGGTGGCATACAATTGTAGTCCCAGCTATTTGGGAGTCTGAGGCAGAAAAAATGGCTTGAGCCCAGGATTCAAGGCTGCTGTGAGCTGTGATTGTGCAACTGCACTTCCTGGGTGACAAAATGAGACACTGGGTGACAAAATGAGACACTGACTAAAAAAAATACTTTTCTTTTATCTTAAAATTTGTTTTATTATTACAAGTTTTATTTCTTTTGTTCATAATCATTTTGAACACTTCATTTTGCTGTATTAGTAACTCAAAAGAAAATGAACATATCATGCCATATTGAAAATACCTTAGTTTGCTCTCAGTCCATAGCAAGAAATCTTATAATCAACTTGTAATATTTAATTCTAATTGTCATTCCATCATTTATATTTTTATGAAACTATTATTTTATATATAGATATTTTCTATACTTGTACATTGTAGAATGGCTAAATTCAACTAATTAACATATTCATTCCTTCACACACCTATCATGTTTTTATAATGAGAACATTTAAAATCCACTCTTTTAGAAATTTTAAAACATAAATTAAATAGTTATTAACTGGAGTCATCATGTTGTACAATAGCTTGAATTTATTCCTTCTTTCTAACTGGAATTTTGTGCCTTTTGACCATTAGTGCTTAATCCAAGCCTCTCTTTATCATTATTCTACTTTCAACTTATATGAGTTGACATTTTTCTATTCCACATGTAAGTTAGAACATGTGATATTTGTCTTTCTTTACCTAGCTTACTTCACTTAATATAATGTCCTCCACTTGTATCCATGTTGTCAAAAACGACAGAATTTTCTTATTTTTTTTCAAGGCTGAATAGTATTCCATTGTACACATATATAACATTTCTAAAATTCATTAATCTATTGGTGAACACATAACTTGATTCCATATTTGGGAATTGTAAGTAATGCAGCCATGAACATGGAAGCACAGATATCCTCTTTAACATTCTTATTATTCCATATTTACTTACTTACAATGTGTCCTTTTTCTAATTTGGAATCTCATCCAGGATACTATAAGACATTTAATAATCCTACTTCTTTCTTTCTTTCTTTTTTTTTTGAGTCGGAGTCTCACTCTGTCACCCAGACTGGAGTGCAGTGGCCGCTCCCGGCCACCGCAGCCTCGACCCGCTGGGCTCCGGTGATCCTTCCGCCTCAGCCTTCCGAGGAGCCGGAATTACAGGCGCGCGCTACCACGCCCGGCTGATTTTTTTTTTTTTTTCTTTTATTGTAGAGATGAGGTCTCGCTGCCCAGGCGGGTCTCGAACCCGCGGGCTCAGGCAATCCACTCACCTCAGCCTCCCAAAGGCGCGGGATTATAGGCTGTGCCACTGAGCCCGGCTATTAATCATATTTCTTTTTTTTTTTTTTTTTTTTTGAGTTGGAATTTCACTCTGTCGCCCAGACTGGAGTGCAGTGGCCTCTCCCGGCCACCGCAGCCTCGACCTGCTGGGCTCCGGCAATCCTTCCACCTCAGCCTTCCGAGTAGCTACAGGCGCACGATTCCACGCCTGGCTAATTTTTTTTGATTTATTGTAGAGATGAGGTCTTGCCTGCCCAGGTGGGTCTCGAACCCGCGGGCTCAGGCAATCCACTCACCTCAGCCTCCCAGAGGCACGGGATTACAAGCTGAGCCACCGAGCCCAGCTTAATCATATTTCTTAAGCTTATCTTTACTGTAACAGTTTCTCATACTTTGCTTGCTTTTGGTTCTGTGACAGTTTTGAAGTATAGTAGTCAGTTATTTTACAGTTTATCCTTCAACAATTGGGATATGTTTGGTGTTTTCCTCATGATTAGACTGTGGTTATGGGGTTGTGGGAGAAAGATTACACAGGAAAGTTCTGATTTATTACATCATGTCCAAAGTACATACTGTCATATTGATATCATACCACTAAAGTTGTCAAACTTTACCACCAGGCTTCTCTACTATAACATTACTTCTTTTTTTTACCACCAGGCTTCTCTACTATAACATCACATTTTTTTTTTTTTTTCTTTTTTCATACTTTACTTTTTTGGGAGGAAACCACTATGCATAGCCCACACTGTAGTAGTAGGATTTTATGCCCCAGCTCCTTGAGAATGGGGTATCTATATGAATTCTTTAAAATTTTCTAAATGGGAAATTATTCTCCTCTCCCTCATTTGTTTGTTTATACAACCATTTCTTTATATCAGCATAAATGTTGGGACACATTTTATATTTTAGGTATATTATCAACAAAATATTTGTGCTCCCCGAAATTCATATGTTGAAGTCCTAACCCCAGTGTGACTGTATTTATAGATAATCTCTTTTTAAAAATATAATTAAGGTTAAATAAATCATGAGGTGATCTAATATAGCAGTACTGGTGCCCTTATAAGAAGAGGAAGCAATGTAAGAACTCTCTCTCTCTCTCTCTCTCTCTCTCCCTGCACACAGATGAAAAGCCATTTGAGTATTCAGCAAGAAGGTAGTCTCTACAAGCCAAGAAAAGAAATCTCAGCAGAAATCAACCCTGCTGGCACCTTGATCTGGGAATTCTAGCCTCCAGAATTATGAGAATACACATTTCTATTATTTAAGCCACCCAATCTGTAGTACATTGCTACAACAGCCCAATCACACTAATATGGAGCTATAATCTAATACTATTTTATAAATGTTGAGATTCAAGTTATTCCATCTTTGGCCATTATGACTTTCTCATTTTGCTCCTCTGACTCTAACATATTCCCATTATTGTGTGAGTATGTATGTTTAAGGACTTTCTTACATATTGGCAATAGAAAATGTTCTAGGCTTATCTCAATGTGTTTTTGCCCCAATTCTAGAATTTTCTATGTTTTATAAGAAGCCCTAGTTTCTTTTACTGAAGAATAGTATTAGAAACAAAATTTGAGTATAAGGTATGCTTATTGATGTTGGGGATATTTATTTTTTATGTTACTGAAAAAAATAATCAGGTGATGGCTTTATCTTAATATATATGTTCAGATAGGTATGATATATGAAGGAAAGAGGTACTGCGTAGGTCTTCTAGGTGATTTGGTGGTATAATGTAATTGATGTTTAAAATTTGCTTTCCTAGTAACTTGACAATGGGAAGTCATTTGTTGACAGATTGTTTTAAATAATAAACACTTACAGCTGGAAAACAATAAGTGTTTTACCTTACTATCTTCCAATGCACACCCTTTGGTTAAACATAAAATTATATAAAATAACAGAAAAGAGAAATTGTTTACCAAGATACACTGACTAAAGAGACATAATATCTGTAAGTGAGGAACATGAGTAAAACTAGATTTCTTTTTTCTCTTCACGATTAGTAAAATAAAAATACTTAAGCAACTTGGGGGTTGTTGAAAACATACCTTTGTCTCTATCCATGTCTCTATCTATGTATGCACACATGGACACACGCACTAAATGCATAGCACACAAAAGCAATGCAACACTTTAAATTTCTCACAAAGATACAAAAGCCTAATAAGTTTATCTCTTATTACACCATAAACCATAGAAAAACATTATTTTCTTATGAACTATTTTTTCCATTTTTTAATTGGTGGTGTAGGATGTTCTAAGACAGGTAGGTCATCTTGACCCTTTCAAGAACCACTTTGTTCTAGATCAGATATAGCAATTATAATAGAGAAGTGTAAATACTATACCAAATGGGGTTGAATCAATAAATATCACTACAAATCTGGAAACATTTTCGACTTAAATATAATACACATAGGGCAACCCTCTCAGGTCCCCTCCCACTGTGGGAGATTTTCTGTCCTCTCAATAAATCCTGTTTTCTAAAAAAAAAAAAAACAATAATAATATGCATAAAATTTAGTGTCTTGTCTCAGGAACAGAAGAAATGAGAATGTATATACACATTAAAATATTTTTGGATTAGTTAAGGTATGTGTCAGTAACTATTCAAGAAGCTGAAAAAGCCACTCCCCAAAGGAATTAAAGAAAATAGTTGTGGTTTTGTGGTTTGTTTTTTTTTGAGTTGGAGTCTCACTCTGTTGCCCAGACTGGAGTGCGGTGGCCAGGACCTGCTGGGCTCTGGTGATCCTTCCCAAGTAGCTGGAACTACAGGTGTGCGCTACCATGCCCGGCTAGTTTTTGATTTATTTTAGAGATGAGGTCTCGCCAAGTTGTCCAGGTGGGTCTCGAAACCCGCAGGCTCAGGCAATCCACTCACCTGGGCCTCCCAAAGGCACGGGATTACAGGCTGAGCCACCGAGTCCGGCAAGAAAATAGTTTACTAGTTATGCAACTATATCATGTGATTGTCAATCCATCACAATAAATGTGTAATAAAAAGGACATGATAATAAGTGTGTAGTGTTGTTTTGTTTGTGGGAAGAGTCTTTATTACTGTAGAACAGCGACTCCAACTAAAAAAAATAATAAAAATAAAAAAGATTACGAATTATATGTTTTATTGAATGAGAAATAAGAAAGTATCATATACTGAATGGTTTAGACAACAAAAATGTATTCACTCATACTTCTTGAAGCTACAAGTTCAGTGTGTCAGCAGGGTTCATCCCTTCCAAGGACTGAGAAGACGACTCTCTACTACACCACTCTGCTTGATTCAGGTGGTTTGTTGGCAATTTTTTGGCATTCCTTGACTTATAGACACATTACTAGAGTCTCTGCCTTCATGTTTACATGGTACTTCCTGTGTGCGTGTCTGTTTCAAATATTCTCTTTTTCTGAAGACACGATTCATATTGGGTTAGGGTCCCACCCTATTGTTGTATGACTTCATCTTCACAAATTACATTTGCAGTGATCCAATTTCCAAATATGGCAACTTTCTGAGATACTGGGGCTTAGCATTTCAACATCTGCATTTTGGGGAGGGCACAAGCCAACCCATAACAGATAGCTAATCCTGAAGACAGATTTGACTTTAGTCCTCCTACTAAAAAGTGTTTTATATAATCACTCTAACAAACTGTTTGCATGATATCATATATTACAAAATGAATGGAATTTTGAAATTATTTTGTATTGCAAGCAGTTACTTTAGTTAAATAAGTGGCAATTTGCATATATTCCATTAGCTGGAACTATAAAATTTTTAATACTCATGGCTTTTTTTTTTTTTTTTTTAACAACTTGGTTTGCAAGTTAAGGATATTCATGTGAACACATATGCTAATGAACTATATATATTCTCTAGTCAGCCAAAATTTTAGAGAAGTTATGGTTCATATCTAAAGAATATCTTTTAGTTAAGAAAAATAATTACTTTTCCTCTTCTTATCAACAAAAGTAGTCTGTAATTTGCTCATATCATTCAAGAAGTTAAGTATCGATTTTTATTCAGATTCAATTTTAGACATTTTCCTCTACACAACCAAAAAATCATATTGCCTAATGTCAAGTAATCTTGTGTGTGCGTGCGCGCGCGCACACACACACACACACACACACACAAGTGCAAAATCTAGAGATTATAATATGTTTTAAAGGTCTAAAATAAAATGCCCTAGAGTAATATTAAAAACCCTTATAATGATTCTAATTTTAAAGAATCTTTGATTTTGTAGTATAAGAAATATCAATATGTGCTTTTTATGTTATAGTTCTTCCATTTTTTTTACCAGATATGTATCAAGCCACTAAATATTTTTTTTAGTTTTTTAATAATTACGATGGTAATACTCCTGAAAAATATGCAGCAATATACATAATACTTAGTGCAAGTGTGTGTGTGTTTAATCGGTCAAAGGACATTTGAGAGAACATATGAGTGAATAGACATTTGGTTTAATACTGTCGAATGGGCTTTTACCATTTCTGTCAAAGTTTTAGTGTTACACCCAAGCTGAAATCTGGTCTATTTAATGATTTATAAGAGATTTGGGAAAGTACAACACTTAGCAGAATTTGCATTTGTAACTGCTGTTGATTATAAGTTAAAAATGAAAAAGTCTTAAATATACTTATGTACACAATTTTTTTTTTCAAAATGAATTTCAGGAGCTTTGTGACACTATGCAATATTTATTAGTGTCAAGATAACTTAGTCATGTAAGAATTTATACTACAATTTTTTAAAAGGGAGAAAGATTTAAGTTGGGCCCATCAGTCAAATAGATAGAATTATATTTTATTGTGAATCACATGTTCAACACTAATCTTCCAAAATTCCAACCTAAAATAGAACACCTCATAAATTATGTAATTTATTATGTCAGCTGGGTAAAGATGCTTTTCCTGGTACAAAATTCAGAAAAACATGCTTCTGGAACTTCTAGAATATTTTTAAAAATACCTTCATATTTGACAAATTTCATTTTAGAGGACTGTTATTTGTCACGTTAAAATACTTATTAATCATCTACTATAAGAGAAACACCATACTGAAGCTCATTACCATAGGAAACAAGATTAACAAAGGTTCTTATTTATAGAATCGAAAATCAGTTTAATAGGCAACACTAAAATTTAAAAAGTTTATTTTAAAGTGGAGTTTTACTAAAGAAATATAGCAGATAACACTTATGAGGGGTGTTTACATTAGCTAGGAGAAGTCAAAATCTTCTCAAAGTAAATCAGCTTTTTGCTGAAACCTGAGGTAACCTCTGGTGAAAGAGCCTGGGAGCTTTACAGATTGTTCCCACACTGGGAATAGTCAAAAGTTAGAGGGAAACTGCATTGTAAAGGAGATTGGAACTAGGTAATTGCTATTATCTCTTACAGTTCCACAATATTATTATGTAAATAAAGTTGTCTTTGGTAGAGGAGATAATATCCTAGTAATTAAAGCAGATTGTGTTTAAAAGTGTTGTACCCTTTTTTGAGGCACTTATATAGTGTGGAACAATCATTGCTATTGAAGCAGTAAGAATGCAGAACAACTAAGAGTTGAGGACAAAAACCATAAGCACAAATAACAAATACAATTATATTTTTGTGAATAAAGTAAAAACTATGTTATAGTAAAAATGATAGTTGAAACCCATGTTCCAGACAAGTGAGTGTGTGTCTCCTCTCTAACCCTAAAGCCCTGTGGTGAGCCAACATTTATGAAATCCACACAGAGATCAAGATTTCCTTGTCCTCATTTTCCTTAAGCATGGATGACCTGTTTATCACCAAATTCCATGCCACAAAGAAATATAAAATCACCAGATTTCTGATCACAGTCACCAGTTTGAATCCTGGGTTTAGAAGCTGTTACTGAGATACTGGAGGTCTATTTCTACTTATCTACTTCCTTATCAGCAAGATAGAGCTTCTCAACCAACTGTATTTAACATTCAGTTGTAGCTTTGACTCTTAGAGAAAATATGATGAGGTAGCTATCTAACTTAACCCTGAAAATCTACATAGTACAACTCAGCTCAGAGTGTTTGTGTGTGTTTATTTACCTGACTATAATGACACAGAAACATGATGAAGGATATATACTCTAAGATAAGTAAAGCTTCTAAACCCAGGATTCAAACTGGTGATTGTGATCAGAAATCAGGTGATTTTTATATATATCTATGTATATCTATATCTATATCTATCTATCTATCTATCTATCACTATATGAAGATACAGAGAATAGAGCCACCTTTTGACTTCTGCTTTGTCTTTTTAAGTAAAAGCTAAAGTCTTGTTCTGTGGAGTAGATTTGTAATGAGTATAGGGTGGTAAGTAATAAAAGCTTCTCGTTCAGAAGAGACTTCAAGAATAAATGGTCAACAGAGGGTTTACTAATGAACATAATTTTTTCTTTGCCTTCACACCTGTATACATTTAACCTGTTTTTCAATAATATAAAAAATAAAAAAGTGGTAGCTGCATATTATAATAAACAAGTAGAAAGTTATAGACACAAATTTCTTCTGGTTGACAAATGCCCTTTATCAGGTCTTGAGAATATGTTCTGAAATGTTCTGTGTATAGGCCTGTGTAATGTACTTAATTAGGAGGTACAAGTTTAAAATTTTCTCCCTTCTTTCCTTTCTTTTTTTTCTTTCTCTCACTATCCCTCATTGTTCATTCAACTCTGTTCTATGACTAACTATACTCTTTCTCTTGTTCCTAAATGAAAATCTCTACAAACAGCATAATTTCATGGATTATTTTTAGGAAATAAAAATTTTTAGGAAATACAGTAATTTTAGGTCAGAAACACAATGACCAAATGAGACTTATTCCAGTCATCAGTTCAACACGGTGACCTTTTGAAATTTTCCTAGCAAAACCTCTCCTGCATTTTTACAGCAGGAGTTTCTATTGGTAAATGCAAATTAAAAATAAGAGGCTTAACAGCTAACTCTGTTGAAAACAATGGAAGAGACTTTTCCTCCCTTTACTCATCCTAGAGCATTTACTTTACAAAACTTGTAAGATTTTTCTCTGATTCTCTAAAATGTATGGAAATATTTGAAAAGCTCAATAAGTCTTTCATCAGCTTTAGAGCCTAGGAGTATGTTTCTCAAGGACATGGGAACCATCTCTTTAAAATGTAATTATCAAAAAATATAGGGATCCTATCCCAGTTTCTGAGGGAAGATAGAAACCTAACTTATGCACTCTGTTCCAAATATATGGAAACTTTGTTTTTTATTTCAATAAAGCCAATTAGGTAACAAATAGTCATTCCAATTATCAGGTGAATTTAGGATGAGCTACATGTGACAAATGTTGTCAAGTCCTCACAACATGTATGCACTTTGTCGAATTTGCTTGGCTATATCAACAGTTGACATTTTGTTCTATCTTCACAATCTATTTTGTCTCATAACTTTTTGTTTTATTTTATTTTATTTATATTTTAAATTCAGTGGGTACATGCACAGGTTTGTTACATGGGTATATTGCCTAATGGTGAGATTTGGGCTTCTATTGAAACTGTCAGAGTCACAGTCTTACTCTGTCACCCAGGCTAGAGTGCAATAGCACGCTCACAACCACTGCAGCCTTGACCTGCTTGGGCTCAGGTGATTCTTCCTCCTCAGCCTTCCAAGTAACTGGAACTTTTGCACATGCTACCATGGCCAGCTTATTTTTTTATTTATTGTAGAGACGAAGTCTCATCAAGTTGCCCAGGATGGTCTCGAACCTCTGAGCTCAGGCAATCCTGTTGCCTCGGCCTCCCAAAGTGCTGGGATTACAGGCTTGAGTCACCATGCCTGACCATACACTCTCTTAACAGATGGCCTCTAATGAACATTTTGGTTTAATGTTTATTCAATAATAAAGTAATTTTATTTCTCTTCTCCCTTTGTGCGTGTTTTTCAAATGAAGATTTTTATTTCTTAATTATATTTCTCCAACTCTATTCATTGGTTACTAGGGGGAGTTGAGAAAAGGTACTTATTTCTATAACTTAGATTTCTCCTCATTTAGCTTGCTAACTGCAAGGCACAGGCAAGTGGAGCAATAAAGCTAATATAAAAGCTATCACATGGGTGGGTCTGTCAGGGAGATGACCTCACCCTAGCTGGTCTTGTCTGATAGTCATGCTGACTTTTGCTCTCCACTGAGAACTTTCAATAATGTTTGCCATAAGTTATGCCTCTGGCTACTCATTCATAGTTTAGTTCCCAGGTTAATTTATATTAAGTACGCACTGTGTTCCTCATGGAATTCTAGGCACAGGGAATACAACAGTGAATGAAACGGACATTGGTTTGATGGATTTAATATTCTAATATTAGGTGTTAATATGGGCAAAGAGAAAAAATAATTAGAGGAGGAAAATGGGTTAGTGGAGAGCATATGACAACTCTAGTTTAGGTGACTAGCTCTCAACTTTGATCTGGGTAAAACAGTATTCTGCTTCCTACATTCTATGAGGTTCTTTTTAATTGCCCTCTTTTATTAAAATTAATTTTGATGAAATTCTAGTCTTAGAAATATTCAGTCACCATCTGAGACAGAACGAAACCACATTGGTCATATTTAGAACAGATGTAATGGAAGGTCAGAGGAGGAAGAAACTGGATGTTTCCTCTCATTGATGTTGCACTAAAGCAATTTGCCTAATTAGGAAAGTTAATACATATGTATTCAGTGTTTTACATATGTTAAGAAATAATCAAGGTCCTGGAGGTCTCTTCATTAGCCTTCTTGAGCTTTTGTAATAAAATACCTTAGACTGAGTGGTTTATAAACAGGAATTTATTTCTTACAGATTAAAAGGCTGGGAGGTCCAATATCTAGGCACCAGCAGATTTAATATCTGGTCCTTGCCCACTTTCTAGTTACGGATGGCCACCTTCTCCCTATGTCCACACATGTCAGAGGAAACAAGGGAACTCATTTAGTTTTGTTTATAAGGGCACTAGACCTATTCTTGAGAACTCTGCCTTCATTATTTTCCAAAAGATCCGCCACCAAACATCATAACTTTTGAGGTTTAAGATTTCAACTTGTGAATTCTGTAGGGACAGTCTTTTGCAATCTCTAAAGATTGTAAAGCAGATACCATGCAATGAGAGTAATGAAGAAACAGACTAGAAGCATAAGCCTTTTATTAGAGGCTATATGTTGATATGTAGTTTTTCAACTTGGAGCTATTTCATGTTGTAACAATATCTTGGCTCTGGATACAGGAGTGGAGGGAGAAAGTGGGGATGATTGAGATGGTGTATTAGCTAGGGCTGCCATAAACAGGTACCACAGATTGTTTGACTTAAAAAACATAAATTGACTGCCTCACAATTATGGACACTAGAAGTGTGATATCAAGGTGATGTTAGGGTTTTCTTCTAGGTCTCTGTCTTTGGCTTGTAGATAGCCCTTTCTTCCTGTGTCTTCATATGACATTCTCTCTATATGCATGTCTGCATCCAATTTTACTTTTCTTATAAGGACTCCAGTCACTTGGGTTGGGGCTCACCTTAATGACTTCATTTTAATTAATTACATTTTTAAGGATACTATCTTCAAAAATGGTGACATTCTAAGGTTCTGGTGTTGAGCAAGTGACACCTGTTACCACTTCCAGGGGAGAAGTCCCACTGAGAGGAGAATGACAAATGCCACACCAATGTTAATCTATTACATGATTTTCGTGTGCTGGAGTTGCCAAGAAAGACTAACATACATGCATTGACTGAAACAAAGTTCTGCTCACATACAAAGGAGACCGAAAAATCAGCATCAATAGTGAGCATTCATTTCTCATGGCCAGTGGATCTTGTCCCACAACCAACACAGAGAGATGGTCTGCACTCACAGAGAGAAGGGTGCTCTCTCTTTCTCTCTGATAGATAGGTGGATAGCTACATAGATAGGTGATTGATAGATAGATAGATAGATAGATAGATAGATAGATAGATAGATAGATACGAACACTGAAGGACTCTGACTTGTCTGGCCCCTTTTTCTCTCTATTCTCTCTCTATCTGGAAGAGGTATAGCAGAGTGGGATTGTCTCATATAATGCATTCATTTAAACAGTATAAAGAAGTACACACCAAACCCAACACAAGAAAAGATATCCCCAAACAAGACTATCTGCCCAGCACAGGCTCTGAAAGCTTATATCTCAATGTTAAAAAAAAAAAAAGTGTTCCAGTCCTATGTTACACTCTATATAACCATGCAAGTGCCAGAAGACTGTATGAATGCCCTTCCCAAAAACTATGAATAAGATCTTTAATGTCTAAATTGGAAGTGGGGGCTAAATTTAACCTATAACAGATGGTAAGAAATATTATGTATTAATGTTTCAAGCTTCTCTCTAAGAAAAGTGTGCTGTCAATTTATTTTGACCAAAGGCTTCATTGGCCAATGGGATATGTTCAGATGAAATACGCTACATGCCAATTGTAACCTTTCTTTCGTTTTCTTTTTGTTTTTTAGAATCAAGAATATAGTTTATTTAGAAAGTAAATTAGAGAGAGTGAGAAAGAAAGAAGATTCACCTCTCCAAGGTAGGAAAGGGAACACAGCTTAGAAAACATGGTGGTGGCCATAGCTCAAAGAGCACATGACCACACCAGAGTTTAGTAAAGCAATGACCCAGATTGCAACCTTTCAATGCACATGTTTGTTCTGTCTCTATCTCTAGAAATTCTTCTCTCTCTTAGGAGTACAACATGTGCTATATCAGGACATACATTCTGGAATAAAGTACTATTTGTAAAGACAGATAGTACTAGCAGAACTCAGTTAAGCAACATATAATTCTCAGTCATTATTTTAATGTGAACAATAAAAGCGTACTTGTTTTCTGCAAATCCTAAAATATTAGTGCTTTTGGTTTCCATAGTAAAGGCTGACTAAAAAAAAAAGTTTGTATAAAAAGGAGTTGTCACAGCAAACAACTATAATATAAGGCACAAACTTTGGTTTTGGGTACCAAGAAGTGAGGAAAAGGTTATTGAAATTATTTAAAAATGTCGACTCATATTATGTGTCATAGAAACATTGTGTATAAATAATACCTGTAATAACTTGGAGAACAGAAACTATGTCAAACAAATTTGTGGCTTTGGATAATAAGGTTTTATCCAAGACGGAATATTGGTAGCATGAGTTTATTATTAGCTAGATTTAATAAATATTGAAAAAATTAATTTAATTCAGAAAAATGTTTGTTTTTTTGTTTGCTTTCTAATCAGGTTTAAAAGAAATTGAGACAATCTAGACCATAAGGACTAGAAGAAGTTGAGGAAACATCTTCTCAAATCTAACCAGTGAAATAATCTAAAAAAAAAAATCAGGGATGTAATAATTAGAACTTTTGTTAAACTAATCCTATTGAGCTAATGTTACATTTTGAAATTCTAATCAATACAATGGCTCCAGAAAAAGTAAGCCATGATATTATCTCAGGGGATTTTGAGAAAATCAAGATATCTTTAATAATATAAACAGAAGAAAGTGGCTATAGGTAATTGAAGTTGATTATAATCAACTAGAAAAAGCTTTTTAAAAATTGTATATTTATTTGCCTAAAGTAGCAGTTTTCTAAGTTAAGGTATATTGTGACTATTGAAGATCCAAAATATCAGGTACAGAAAGCATGGTTAGAAAACTGAGCCAGGCTCAGTGGCTCAGCGCCTTTGGGAGGCTGAGGTGAGTGGATTGCCTAGCCCTCGGGTTCAAGACCCCCCTGGGCAGCGAGACCTCATCTCCACAATAAATCAAAAAATCAGCCGGGCGTGGTAGTGCACGCCTGTAATTTCGGCTACTCGGAAGGCTGAGGCGGAAGGATCGCCGGAGCCCAGCAGGTCGAATCTGCGGTGGCCGGGAGCGGCCACTGCACTCCAGTCTGGGCGACTGAGTGAGACTCCAACTCAAAAATAATAAATAAATAAATAAATAAAC